>NC_091741.1:24036161-24337828 GCF_043380555.1 Nothobranchius furzeri | reverse complement strand
TGTGAAATTGTGCTTCGTGCAACATAATTCTGGGTGCCATTTACAAACCATAAGTGCTAATGACTCCATTCCTTTTTGTGGTTGTAGGGGCTGTTGATTGGAGTACATTAAAACAAACCTGATCTCTCTAGGACATTCAGAAGCCAAGTTATAAGCCCACAAATGTGTAACTGGACTACTTATTTAAATTGACACCAGATCTGGTGACCTTTGTGACATGGTTTGACCCCCTTAGGAAAGTGCTATCATCATGAAACGTTCAGATCACTTACAACTCAATAGATTCTACCTTCCTGTAGCGTTTAATCCTGATTGGACCTTGTTTTCAAGCAAATGGACCCAGAATGATGTGAAATTGTGCTTCGTGCATCATAATTCTGGGTGCCATTTACAAACCATAAGTGCTAATGACTCCATTCCTTTTTGTGGTTGTAGGGGCTGTTGATTGGAGTACACTAAAACAAACCTGATCTCTCTAGGACATTCAGAAGCCAAGTTATAAGCCCACAAAGGTGTAACTGGACAACTTATTTAAAGTGACACCAGGCCCGGTGACCTTTGGGACATGGTTTGACCCCCTATAGGAATGTGCGATCATCTTGAAACGTTCAGATCACTTACAACTCAATAGATTCTACCTTCCTGTAGCGTTTCATCCTGATTGGACCTTGTTTTCAAGCAAATGGACCCAGAATGATGTGAAATTGTGCTTCGTGCATCATAATTCTGGGTGCCATTTACAAACCATAAGTGCTAATGACTCCATTCCTTTTTGTGGTTGTAGGGGCTGTTGATTGGAGTACACTAAAACAAACCTGATCTCTCTAGGACATTCAGAAGCCAAGTTATAAGCCCACATAGGTGTAACTGGACAACTTATTTAAAGTGACACCAGGCCCGGTGACCTTTGGGACATGGTTTTACCCCCTATAGGAATGTGCGATCATCTTGAAACGTTCAGATCACTTACAACTCAATATATTCTACCTTCTTGTAGCGTTTCAGCCTGATTGGACCTTGTTTTCACACAAATGGACCCAGAATGATGTGAAATTGTGCTTCGTGCAACATAATTCTGGGTGCCATTTACAAACCATAAGTGCTAATGACTCGATTCCTTTTTGTGGTTGTAGGGGCTGTTGGGTGGAGTACATTAAAACAAACCTGATCTCTCTAGGACATTCAGAAGCCAAGTTATAAGCCCACAAAGGTGTAACTGGACTACTTCTTTAAATTGACACTAGATCCGGTGACCTTTGGGACATGGTTTGACCCCCTTAGGAAAGTGCTATCATCATGAAACGTTCAGATCACTTACAACTCAATAGATTCTACCTTCCTGTAACGTTTCAGCCTGATTGGACCTTGTTTTCTTACACATGAACCCAGAATGATGTGAAATTGTGCTTAGTGCAGCATAATTCTGGGTGCCATTTAAAAACCATAAGTGCTAATGACTCCATTCCTTTTTGTGGTTGTAGGGGCTGTTGATTGGAGTATACTAAAATAAACATGATCTCTCTAGGACATTCAGAAGCCAAGTTATAAGCCCAGAAAGGTGTAACTGGACTACTTCTTTGAAGTGACACCAGGCCCGGTGACCTTTGGGACATGGTTTGACCCCCTATAGGAATGTGCGATCATCATGAAACGTTCAGTTCAATTACAACTCAATAGATTCTACCTTCTTGTAATGTTTCAGCCTGAATGGACCTTGTTTTCACACAAATGGACCCAGAATGATGTGAATTGTGCTTCGTGCAACATAATTCTGGGTGCCATTTACAAATCATAAGTGCTAATGACCTTATTCCTTTTTGTGGTTGTAGGGGCTGTTGATTGGAGTACACTAAAACAAACCTGATCTCTCTAGGACATTCAGAAGCCAAGTTATAAGCCCACAAATGTGTAACTGAACTACTTCTTTAAATTGACACCAGATCCGGTGACCTTTGGGACATGGTTTGACCCCCTTAGGAAAGTGCTATCATCATGAAACATTCAGATCACTTACAACTCAATAGATTCTACCTTCCTGTAACGTTTCAGCCTGATTGGACCTTGTTTTCACACAAATGGACCCAGAATGATGTGAAATTGTGCTTCGTGCAACATAATTCTGGGTGCCATTTACAAACCATAAGTGCTAATGACTCCATTCATTTTTGTGGTTGTAGGGGCTGTTGATTGGAGTACACTAAAACAAACCTGATCTCTCTAGGACATTCAGAAGCCAAGTTATAAGCCCACAAATGTGTAACTGAACTACTTCTTTAAATTGACACCAGATCCGGTGACCTTTGGGACATGGTTTGACCCCCTTAGGAAAGTGCTATCATCATGAAACGTTCAGATCACTTACAACTCAATAGATTCTACCTTCCTGTAACGTTTCAGCCTGATTGGACCTTGTTTTCACACAAATGAACCCAGAATGATGTGAAATTGTGCTTCGTGCAACATAATTCTGGGTGCCATTTACAAACCATAAGTGCTAATGACTCCATTCCTTTTTGTGGTTGTAGGGGCTGTTGATTGGAGTACACTAAAACAAACCTAACCTCTCTAGGACATTCAGAAGCCAAGTTATAAGCCCACAAATGTGTAACTGGACTACTTCTTTAAATTGACACCAGATCCGGTGACCTTTGGGACATGGTTTGACCCCCTGTAGGAATGTGCGATCATCTTGAAACGTTCAGATCACTTACAACTCAATAGATTCTACCTTATTGTAGCGTTTCAGCCTGATTGGACCTTGTTTTCACACAAATGGACCCAGAATGATGTGAAATTGTGCTTCGTGCAACATAATTCTGGGTGCCATTTACAAACCTTAAGTGCTAATGACTCCATTCCTTTTTGAGGTTGTAGGGGCTGTTGATTGGAGTACACTAAAACAAACCTGATCTCTCTAGGACATTCAGAAGCCAAGTTATAAGCCCACAAAGGTGTAACTGGACTACTTCTTTAAAGTGACACCAGATCCGGTGACCTTTGGGACATGGTTTGACCCCCTTAGGAAAGTGCTATCATCATGAAACATTCAGATCACTTACAACTCAATAGATTCTACCTTCCTGTAACGTTTCAGCCTGATTGGACCTTGTTTTCACACAAATGGACCCAGAATGATGTGAAATTGTGCTTCGTGCAACATAATTCTGGGTGCCATTTACAAACCATAAGTGCTAATGACTCCATTCATTTTTGTGGTTGTAGGGGCTGTTGATTGGAGTACACTAAAACAAACCTGATCTCTCTAGGACATTCAGAAGCCAAGTTATAAGCCCACAAATGTGTAACTGAACTACTTCTTTAAATTGACACCAGATCCGGTGACCTTTGGGACATGGTTTGACCCCCTTAGGAAAGTGCTATCATCATGAAACGTTCAGATCACTTACAACTCAATAGATTCTACCTTCCTGTAACGTTTCAGCCTGATTGGACCTTGTTTTCACACAAATGAACCCAGAATGATGTGAAATTGTGCTTCGTGCAACATAATTCTGGGTGCCATTTACAAACCATAAGTGCTAATGACTCCATTCCTTTTTGTGGTTGTAGGGGCTGTTGATTGGAGTACACTAAAACAAACCTAACCTCTCTAGGACATTCAGAAGCCAAGTTATAAGCCCACAAATGTGTAACTGGACTACTTCTTTAAATTGACACCAGATCCGGTGACCTTTGGGACATGGTTTGACCCCCTGTAGGAATGTGCGATCATCTTGAAACGTTCAGATCACTTACAACTCAATAGATTCTACCTTATTGTAGTGTTTCAGCCTGATTGGACCTTGTTTTCACACAAATGGACCCAGAATGATGTGAAATTGTGCTTCGTGCAACATAATTCTGGGTGCCATTTACAAACCTTAAGTGCTAATGACTCCATTCCTTTTTGAGGTTGTAGGGGCTGTTGATTGGAGTACGCTAAAACAAACCTGATCTCTCTAGGACATTCAGAAGCCAAGTTATAAGCCCACAAAGGTGTAACTGGACTACTTCTTTAAAGTGACTCCAGGCCCGGTGACCTTTGGGACATGGTTTGACCCCCTATAGGAATGTGCGATCATCATGAAACGTTCAGATCACTTACAACTCAATAGATTCTACCTTCTTGTAACGTTTCAGCCTGATTGGACCTTGTTTTCACACAAATGGACCCAGAATGATGTGAAATTGTGCTTCGTGCAACATAATTCTGGGTGCCATTTAAAAACCATAAGTGCTAATGACTCCATTCCTTTTGTGGTTGTAGGGGCTGTTTGGTTGGAGTACACTAAAACAAACCTGATCTCTCTAGGACATTCAGAAGCCAAGTTATAAGCCCACAAATGTGTAACTGGACTACTTCTTTAAATTGACACCAGATCCGGTGACCTTTGGGACATGGTTTGACCCCCTTAGGAAAGTGCTATCATCATGAAACGTTCAGATCACTTACAACTCAATAGATTCTACCTTCCTGTAACGTTTCAGCCTGATTGGACCTTGTTTTCACACAAATGAACCCAGAATGATGTGAAATTGTGCTTAGTGCAGCATAATTCTAGGTGCCATTTAAAAACCATAAGTTCTAATGACTCCATTGTTTTTTGTGGTTGTAGGGGCTGTTGATTGGAGTACAGTAAAACAAACCTAACCTCTCTAGGACATTCAGAAGCCAAGTTATAAGCCCACAAAGGTGTAACTGGACTACTTCTTTAAAGTGACACCAGGCCCGGTGACCTTTGGGACATGGTTTGACCCCCTATAGGAATGTGCTATCATCTTGAAACGTTCAGATCACTTACAACTCAATAGATTCTACCTCCCTGTAACGTTTCAGCCTGATTGGACCTTGTTTTCACACAAATGAACCCAGAATGATGTGAAATTGTGCTTCGTGCAACATAATTCTGGGTGCCATTTAAAAACCTTAAGTGCTAATGACTCCATTTCTTTTTGTGGTTGTAGGGGCTGTTGATTGGAGTACACTAAAACAAACCTGATCTCTCTAGGACATTCAGAAGCCAAGTTATAAGCCCACAAATGTGTAACTGGACTGCTTCTTTAAAATGACACCAGGCCCGGTGACCTTTGAGACATGGTTTGACCCCCTATAGGAATGTGCGATCATCTTGAAACGTTCAGATAACTTACAACTCAATAGATTCTACCTTCCTGTAACGTTTCAGCCTGATTGGACCTTGTTTTCACACAAATGAACCCAGAATGATGTGAAATTGTGCTTCGTGCAATATAATTCTGGGTGCCATTTAAAAAACATAAGTGCTAATGACTCCATTCCTTTTTGTGGTTGTAGGGGCTGTTGATTGGAGTATACTAAAACAAACCTGATCTCTCTAGGACATTCAGAAGCCAAGTTATAAGCCCACAAAGGTGTAACTGGACTACTTCTTTAAATTGACACCAGATCCGGTGACCTTTGGGACATGGTTTGACCCCCTTAGGAAAGTGCTATCATCATGAAACGTTCAGATCACTTACAACTCAATAGATTCTACCTTCCTGTAACGTTTCAGCCTGATTGGACCTTGTTTTCACACAAATGAACCCAGAATGATGTGAAATTGTGCTTCGTGCAACATAATTCTGGGTGCCATTTACAAACCATAAGTGCTAATGACTCCATTCCTTTTTGTGGTTGTAGGGGCTGTTGATTGGAGTACACTAAAACAAACCTAACCTCTCTAGGACATTCAGAAGCCAAGTTATAAGCCCATAAATGTGTAACTGGACTACTTCTTTAAATTGACACCAGATCCGGTGACCTTTGGGACATGGTTTGACCCCCTGTAGGAATGTGCGATCATCTTGAAACGTTCAGATCACTTACAACTCAATAGATTCTACCTTATTGTAGCGTTTCAGCCTGATTGGACCTTGTTTTCACACAAATGGACCCAGAATGATGTGAAATTGTGCTTCGTGCAACATAATTCTGGGTGCCATTTACAAACCTTAAGTGCTAATGACTCCATTCCTTTTTGAGGTTGTAGGGGCTGTTGATTGGAGTACACTAAAACAAACCTGATCTCTCTAGGACATTCAGAAGCCAAGTTATAAGCCCACAAAGGTGTAACTGGACTACTTCTTTAAAGTGACTCCAGGCCCGGTGACCTTTGGGACATGGTTTGACCCCCTATAGGAATGTGCGATCATCATGAAAGTTCAGATCACTTACAACTCAATAGATTCTACCTTCTTGTAACGTTTCAGCCTGATTGGACCTTGTTTTCACACAAATGGACCCAGAATGATGTGAAATTGTGCTTCGTGCAACATAATTCTGGGTGCCATTTAAAAACCATAAGTGCTAATGACTCCATTCCTTTTGTGGTTGTAGGGGCTGTTGGTTGGAGTACACTAAAACAAACCTGATCTCTCTAGGACATTCAGAAGCCAAGTTATAAGCCCACAAATGTGTAACTGAACTACTTCTTTAAATTGACACCAGATCCGGTGACCTTTGGGACATGGTTTGACCCCCTTAGGAAAGTGCTATCATCATGAAACATTCAGATCACTTACAACTCAATAGATTCTACCTTCCTGTAACGTTTCAGCCTGATTGGACCTTGTTTTCACACAAATGGACCCAGAATGATGTGAAATTGTGCTTCGTGCAACATAATTCTGGGTGCCATTTACAAACCATAAGTGCTAATGACTCCATTCATTTTTGTGGTTGTAGGGGCTGTTGATTGGAGTACACTAAAACAAACCTGATCTCTCTAGGACATTCAGAAGCCAAGTTATAAGCCCACAAATGTGTAACTGAACTACTTCTTTAAATTGACACCAGATCCGGTGACCTTTGGGACATGGTTTGACCCCCTTAGGAAAGTGCTATCATCATGAAACGTTCAGATCACTTACAACTCAATAGATTCTACCTTCCTGTAATGTTTCAGCCTGATTGGACCTTGTTTTCACACAAATGAACCCAGAATGATGTGAAATTGTGCTTCGTGCAACATAATTCTGGGTGCCATTTACAAACCATAAGTGCTAATGACTCCATTCCTTTTTGTGGTTGTAGGGGCTGTTGATTGGAGTACACTAAAACAAACCTAACCTCTCTAGGACATTCAGAAGCCAAGTTATAAGCCCACAAATGTGTAACTGGACTACTTCTTTAAATTGACACCAGATCCGGTGACCTTTGGGACATGGTTTGACCCCCTGTAGGAATGTGCGATCATCTTGAAACGTTCAGATCACTTACAACTCAATAGATTCTACCTTATTGTAGCGTTTCAGCCTGATTGGACCTTGTTTTCACACAAATGGACCCAGAATGATGTGAAATTGTGCTTCGTGCAACATAATTCTGGGTGCCATTTACAAACCTTAAGTGCTAATGACTCCATTCCTTTTTGAGGTTGTAGGGGCTGTTGATTGGAGTACACTAAAACAAACCTGATCTCTCTAGGACATTCAGAAGCCAAGTTATAAGCCCACAAAGGTGTAACTGGACTACTTCTTTAAAGTGACTCCAGGCCCGGTGACCTTTGGGACATGGTTTGACCCCCTATAGGAATGTGCGATCATCATGAAACGTTCAGATCACTTACAACTCAATAGATTCTACCTTCTTGTAACGTTTCAGCCTGATTGGACCTTGTTTTCACACAAATGGACCCAGAATGATGTGAAATTGTGCTTCGTGCAACATAATTCTGGGTGCCATTTAAAAACCATAAGTGCTAATGACTCCATTCCTTTTGTGGTTGTAGGGGCTGTTGGTTGGAGTACACTAAAACAAACCTGATCTCTCTAGGACATTCAGAAGCCAAGTTATAAGCCCACAAATGTGTAACTGGACTACTTCTTTAAATTGACACCAGATCCGGTGACCTTTGGGACATGGTTTGACCCCCTTAGGAAAGTGCTATCATCATGAAACGTTCAGATCACTTACAACTCAATAGATTCTACCTTCCTGTAACGTTTCAGCCTGATTGGACCTTGTTTTCACACAAATGAACCCAGAATGATGTGAAATTGTGCTTAGTGCAGCATAATTCTAGGTGCCATTTAAAAACCATAAGTTCTAATGACTCCATTGTTTTTTGTGGTTGTAGGGGCTGTTGATTGGAGTACAGTAAAACAAACCTAACCTCTCTAGGACATTCAGAAGCCAAGTTATAAGCCCACAAAGGTGTAACTGGACTACTTCTTTAAAGTGACACCAGGCCCGGTGACCTTTGGGACATGGTTTGACCCCCTATAGGAATGTGCTATCATCTTGAAACGTTCAGATCACTTACAACTCAATAGATTCTACTTTCCTGTAACGTTTCAGCCTGATTGGACCTTGTTTTCACACAAATGAACCCAGAATGATGTGAAATTGTGCTTCGTGCAACATAATTCTGGGTGCCATTTAAAAACCTTAAGTGCTAATGACTCCATTTCTTTTTGTGGTTGTAGGGGCTGTTGATTGGAGTACACTAAAACAAACCTGATCTCTCTAGGACATTCAGAAGCCAAGTTATAAGCCCACAAATGTGCAACTGGACTGCTTCTTTAAAATGACACCAGGCCCGGTGACCTTTGGGACATGGTTTGACCCCCTATAGGAATGTGCGATCATCTTGAAACGTTCAGATAACTTACAACTCAATAGATTCTACCTTCCTGTAACGTTTCAGCCTGATTGGACCTTGTTTTCACACAAATGAACCCAGAATGATGTGAAATTGTGCTTCGTGCAATATAATTCTGGGTGCCATTTGAAAAACATAAGTGCTAATGACTCCATTCCTTTTTGTGGTTGTAGGGGCTGTTGATTGGAGTATACTAAAACAAACCTGATCTCTCTAGGACATTCAGAAGCCAAGTTATAAGCCCACAAAGGTGTAACTGGACTACTTCTTTAAATTGACACCAGATCCGGTGACCTTTGGGACATGGTTTGACCCCCTTAGGAAAGTGCTATCATCATGAAACGTTCAGATCACTTACAACTCAATAGATTCTACCTTCCTGTAACGTTTCAGCCTGATTGGACCTTGTTTTCACACAAATGAACCCAGAATGATGTGAAATTGTGTTTCGTGCAACATAATTCTGGGTGTCATTTAAAAACCATAAGTGCTAATGACTCCATTCCTTTTTGGGTTGTAGGGGCTGTTGATTGGAGTATACTAAAACAAACCTGATCTCTCTTGGACATTCAGAAGCCAAGTTATAAGCCCACAAAGGTGTAACTGGACTACTTCTTTAAATTGACACCAGATCCGGTGACCTTTGAGACATGGTTTGACCCCCTTAGGAAAGTGCTAACATCATGAAACGTTCAGATCACTTACAACTCAATAGATTCTACCTTCCTGTAACATTTCAGCCTGATTGGACCTTGTTTTCACACAAATGAACCTAGAATGATGTGAAATTGTGCTTCGTGCAACATAATTCTGGGTGCCATTTAAAAACCATAAGTGCTAATGACTCCATTCCTTTTTGAGGTTGTAGGGGCTGTTGATTGGAGTACACTAAAACAAACCTGATCTCTCTTGGACATTCAGAAGCCAAGTTATAAGCCCTCAAAGGTGTAAATGGACTACTTCTTTAAAGTGACACCAGGCCCGGTGACCTTTGGGACATGGTTTGACCCCCTATAGGAATGTGCGATCATCATGAAACGTTCAGATCACTTACAACTCAATAGATTTTAGTTTCCTGTAACGTTTCAGCCTGATTGGACCTTGTTTTCACACAAATGAACCCAGAATGATGTGAAATTGTGCTTCGTGCAACATAATTCTGGGTGCCATTTAAAAACCATAAGTGCTAATGACTCCATTCCTTTTGGTGGTTGTAGGGGCTGTTGATTGGAGTATACTAAAACAAACCTGATCTCTCTAGGGCATTCAGAAGCCAAGTTATAAGCCCACAAAGGTGTAACTGGACTACTTCTTTAAATTGACACCAGATCCGGGGACCTTTGGGACATGGTTTGACCCCCTTAGGAAAGTGCTATCATCATGAAACGTTCAGATCACTTACAACTCAATAGTTTCTACCTTTCTGTAACATTTCAGCCTGATTGGACCTTGTTTTCACACAAATGAACCCAGAATGATGTGAAATTGTGCTTCGAGCAACATAATTCTGGGTGCCATTTAAAAACCATAAGTGCTAATGACTCCATTCCTTTTTGAGGTTGTAGGGGCTGTTGATTGGAGTACACTAAAACAATCCTGATCTCTCTAGGATATTCAGAAGCCCAGTTATAAGCCCTCAAAGGTGTAACTGGACTACTTCTTTAAAGTGACACCAGGCCCGGTGACCTTTGGGACATGGTTTGACCCCCTATAGGAATGTGCGATCATCATGAAACGTTCAGATCACTTACAACTCAATAGATTCTACCTTCTTGTAACGTTTCAGCCTGATTGGACCTTGTTTTCACACAAATGGACCCAGAATGATGTGAAATTGTGCTTCGTGCAACATATTTCTGGGTGCCATTTACAAACCATAAGTGCTAATGACTCCATTCCTTTTTGTGGTTGTAGGGGCTGTTGGTTGGAGTACATTAAAACAAACCTGATATCTCTAGGACATTCAGAAGCCAAGTTATGAGCCCACAAATGTGTAACTGGACTACTTCTTTAAATTGACAGCAGATCCGGTGACCTTTGAGACATGGTTTGACCCCCTTAGGAAAGTGCTATCATCATGAAACGTTCAGATCACTTACAACTCAATAGATTCTACCTTTCTGTAACGTTTCAGCCTGATTGGACCTTGTTTTCACACAAAAGAACCCAGAATGATGTGAAATTGTGCTTCGTGCAACATAATTCTGGGTGTCATTTAAAAACCATAAGTGCTAATGACTCCATTCCATTTTTGGGTTGTAGGGGCTGTTGATTGGAGTATACTAAAACAAACCTGATCTCTCTAGGACATTCAGAGGCCAAGTTATAAGCCCACAAAGGTGTAACTGGACTACTTCTTTAAATTGACACCAGATCCGGTGACCTTTGGGACATGGTTTGACCCCCTTAGGAAAGTGCTATAATCATGAAACGTTCAGATCACTTACAACTCAATAGATTCTACCTTCCTGTAACATTTCAGCCTGATTGGACCTTGTTTTCACACAAATGAACCCAGAATGATGAGAAATTGTGCTTCGTGCAACATAATTCTGGGTGCCATTTAAAAACCATAAGTGCTAATGACTCCATTCCTTTTTGAGGTTGTAGGGGCTGTTGATTGGAGTACACTAAAACAAACCTGATCTCTCTAGGACATTCAGAAGCCAAGGTATAAGCCCTCAAAGGTGTAACTGGACTACTTTAAAGTGACACCAGGCCCGGTGACCTTTGGGACATGGTTTTACCCCCTATAGGAATGTGTGATCATCTTGAAACGTTCAGATCACTTACAACTCAATAGATTCTACCTTCTTGTAGCGTTTCAGCCTGATTGGACCTTGTTTTCACACAAATGGACCCAGAATGATGTGAAATTGTGCTTCGTGCAACATAATTCTGTGTGCCATTTACAAACCATAAGTGCTAATGACTCCATTCCTTTTTGTGGTTGTAGGGGCTGTTGATTGGAGAACACTAAAACAAACCTAACCTCTCTAGGACATTCAGAAGCCAAGTTATAAGCCCACAAAGGTGTAACTGGACTACTTCTTTAAAGTGACACCAGGCCCAGTGACCTTTGGGACATGGTTTGACCCCCTTAGGAAAGTGCTATCATCATGAAACGTTCAGATCACTTACAACTCAATAGATTCTTTCAGCCTGATTGGACCTTGTTTTCACACAAATGGACCCAGAATGATGTGAAATTGTGCTTCGTGCAACATAATTCTGGGTGCCATTTACAAACCATAAGTGCTAATGACTCCATTCCTTTTTGGGTTGTAGGGGCTGTTGATTGGAGTATACTAAAACAAACCTGATCTCTCTAGGACATTCAGAAGCCAAGTTATAAGCCCACAAAGGTGTAACTGGACTACTTCTTTAAATTTACACCAGATCCGGTGACCTTTGGGACATGGTTTGACCCCCTTAGGAAAGTGCTATCATCATGAAACGTTCAGATCACTTACAACTCAATAGATTCTACCTTCCTGTAACATTTCAGCCTGATTGGACCTTGTTTTCACACAAATGAACCCAGAATGATGTGAAATTGTTCTTCGTGCAACATAATTATGGGTGCCATTTAAAAACCATAAGTGCTAATGACTCCATTCCTTTTTGAGGTTGTAGGGGCTGTTGATTGGAGTACACTAAAACAAACCTGATCTCTCTAGGACATTCAGAAGCCAAGTTATAAGCCCTCAAAGGTGTAAATGGACTACTTCTTTAAAGTGACACCCGGCCCTGTGACCTTTGGGACATGGTTTGACCCCCTATAGGAATGTGCGATCATCATGAAACGTTCAGATCACTTACAACTCAATAGATTCTACCTTCTTGTAACGTTTCAGCCTGATTGGACCTTGTTTTCACACAAATGAACCCAGAATGATGTGAAATTGTGCTTAGTGCAGCATAATTCTGGGCCATTTAGAAACCATAAGTGCTAATGACTCCATTCCTTTTTGTGGTTGTAGGGGCTGTTGGTTGGAGTACATTAAAACAAACCTGATCTCTCTAGGACATTCAGAAGCCAAGTTATAAGCCCACAAATGTGTAACTGGACTACTTCTTTAAATTGACACCAGATCCGGTGACCTTTGGGACATGGTTTGACCCCCTTAGGAAAGTGCTATCATCATGAAACGTTCAGATCACTTACAACTCAATAGATTCTACCTTCTTGTAGCGTTTCAGCCTGATTGGACGTTGTTTTCACACAAATGGATCTAGAATGATGTGAAATTATGCTTCGTGCAACATAATTCTGGGTGCCATTTACAAACCATTAGTGCTAATGACTCCATTCCTTTTTGGGTTGTAGGGGCTGTTGATTGGAGTATACTAAAACAAACCTGATCTCTCTTGGACATTCAGAAGCCAAGTTATAAGCCCACAAAGGTGTAACTGGACTACTTCTTTAAATTGACACCAGATCCGGTGACCTTTGAGACATGGTTTGACCCCCTTAGGAAAGTGCTAACATCATGAAACGTTCAGATCACTTACAACTCAATAGATTCTACCTTCCTGTAACATTTCAGCCTGATTGGACCTTGTTTTCACACAAATGAACCTAGAATGATGTGAAATTGTGCTTCGTGCAACATAATTCTGGGTGCCATTTAAAAACCATAAGTGCTAATGACTCCATTCCTTTTTGAGGTTGTAGGGGCTGTTGATTGGAGTACACTAAAACAAACCTGATCTCTCTTGGACATTCAGAAGCCAAGTTATAAGCCCTCAAAGGTGTAAATGGACTACTTCTTTAAAGTGACACCAGGCCCGGTGACCTTTGGGACATGGTTTGACCCCCTATAGGAATGTGCGATCATCATGAAACGTTCAGATCACTTACAACTCAATAGATTTTAGTTTCCTGTAACGTTTCAGCCTGATTGGACCTTGTTTTCACACAAATGAACCCAGAATGATGTGAAATTGTGCTTCGTGCAACATAATTCTGGGTGCCATTTAAAAACCATAAGTGCTAATGACTCCATTCCTTTTGGTGGTTGTAGGGGCTGTTGATTGGAGTATACTAAAACAAACCTGATCTCTCTAGGGCATTCAGAAGCCAAGTTATAAGCCCACAAAGGTGTAACTGGACTACTTCTTTAAATTGACACCAGATCCGGGGACCTTTGGGACATGGTTTGACCCCCTTAGGAAAGTGCTATCATCATGAAACGTTCAGATCACTTACAACTCAATAGTTTCTACCTTTCTGTAACATTTCAGCCTGATTGGACCTTGTTTTCACACAAATGAACCCAGAATGATGTGAAATTGTGCTTCGAGCAACATAATTCTGGGTGCCATTTAAAAACCATAAGTGCTAATGACTCCATTCCTTTTTGAGGTTGTAGGGGCTGTTGATTGGAGTACACTAAAACAATCCTGATCTCTCTAGGATATTCAGAAGCCCAGTTATAAGCCCTCAAAGGTGTAACTGGACTACTTCTTTAAAGTGACACCAGGCCCGGTGACCTTTGGGACATGGTTTGACCCCCTATAGGAATGTGCGATCATCATGAAACGTTCAGATCACTTACAACTCAATAGATTCTACCTTCTTGTAACGTTTCAGCCTGATTGGACCTTGTTTTCACACAAATGGACCCAGAATGATGTGAAATTGTGCTTCGTGCAACATATTTCTGGGTGCCATTTACAAACCATAAGTGCTAATGACTCCATTCCTTTTTGTGGTTGTAGGGGCTGTTGGTTGGAGTACATTAAAACAAACCTGATATCTCTAGGACATTCAGAAGCCAAGTTATGAGCCCACAAATGTGTAACTGGACTACTTCTTTAAATTGACAGCAGATCCGGTGACCTTTGAGACATGGTTTGACCCCCTTAGGAAAGTGCTATCATCATGAAACGTTCAGATCACTTACAACTCAATAGATTCTACCTTTCTGTAACGTTTCAGCCTGATTGGACCTTGTTTTCACACAAAAGAACCCAGAATGATGTGAAATTGTGCTTCGTGCAACATAATTCTGGGTGTCATTTAAAAACCATAAGTGCTAATGACTCCATTCCATTTTTGGGTTGTAGGGGCTGTTGATTGGAGTATACTAAAACAAACCTGATCTCTCTAGGACATTCAGAGGCCAAGTTATAAGCCCACAAAGGTGTAACTGGACTACTTCTTTAAATTGACACCAGATCCGGTGACCTTTGGGACATGGTTTGACCCCCTTAGGAAAGTGCTATAATCATGAAACGTTCAGATCACTTACAACTCAATAGATTCTACCTTCCTGTAACATTTCAGCCTGATTGGACCTTGTTTTCACACAAATGAACCCAGAATGATGAGAAATTGTGCTTCGTGCAACATAATTCTGGGTGCCATTTAAAAACCATAAGTGCTAATGACTCCATTCCTTTTTGAGGTTGTAGGGGCTGTTGATTGGAGTACACTAAAACAAACCTGATCTCTCTAGGACATTCAGAAGCCAAGGTATAAGCCCTCAAAGGTGTAACTGGACTACTTTAAAGTGACACCAGGCCCGGTGACCTTTGGGACATGGTTTTACCCCCTATAGGAATGTGTGATCATCTTGAAACGTTCAGATCACTTACAACTCAATAGATTCTACCTTCTTGTAGCGTTTCAGCCTGATTGGACCTTGTTTTCACACAAATGGACCCAGAATGATGTGAAATTGTGCTTCGTGCAACATAATTCTGTGTGCCATTTACAAACCATAAGTTCTAATGACTCCATTCCTTTTTGTGGTTGTAGGGGCTGTTGATTGGAGAACACTAAAACAAACCTAACCTCTCTAGGACATTCAGAAGCCAAGTTATAAGCCCACAAAGGTGTAACTGGACTACTTCTTTAAAGTGACACCAGGCCCAGTGACCTTTGGGACATGGTTTGACCCCCTTAGGAAAGTGCTATCATCATGAAACGTTCAGATCACTTACAACTCAATAGATTCTTTCAGCCTGATTGGACCTTGTTTTCACACAAATGGACCCAGAATGATGTGAAATTGTGCTTCGTGCAACATAATTCTGGGTGCCATTTACAAACCATAAGTGCTAATGACTCCATTCCTTTTTGGGTTGTAGGGGCTGTTGATTGGAGTATACTAAAACAAACCTGATCTCTCTAGGACATTCAGAAGCCAAGTTATAAGCCCACAAAGGTGTAACTGGACTACTTCTTTAAATTTACACCAGATCCGGTGACCTTTGGGACATGGTTTGACCCCCTTAGGAAAGTGCTATCATCATGAAACGTTCAGATCACTTACAACTCAATAGATTCTACCTTCCTGTAACATTTCAGCCTGATTGGACCTTGTTTTCACACAAATGAACCCAGAATGATGTGAAATTGTTCTTCGTGCAACATAATTATGGGTGCCATTTAAAAACCATAAGTGCTAATGACTCCATTCCTTTTTGAGGTTGTAGGGGCTGTTGATTGGAGTACACTAAAACAAACCTGATCTCTCTAGGACATTCAGAAGCCAAGTTATAAGCCCTCAAAGGTGTAAATGGACTACTTCTTTAAAGTGACACCCGGCCCTGTGACCTTTGGGACATGGTTTGACCCCCTATAGGAATGTGCGATCATCATGAAACGTTCAGATCACTTACAACTCAATAGATTCTACCTTCTTGTAACGTTTCAGCCTGATTGGACCTTGTTTTCACACAAATGAACCCAGAATGATGTGAAATTGTGCTTAGTGCAGCATAATTCTGGGCCATTTAGAAACCATAAGTGCTAATGACTCCATTCCTTTTTGTGGTTGTAGGGGCTGTTGGTTGGAGTACATTAAAACAAACCTGATCTCTCTAGGACATTCAGAAGCCAAGTTATAAGCCCACAAATGTGTAACTGGACTACTTCTTTAAATTGACACCAGATCCGGTGACCTTTGGGACATGGTTTGACCCCCTTAGGAAAGTGCTATCATCATGAAACGTTCAGATCACTTACAACTCAATAGATTCTACCTTCTTGTAGCGTTTCAGCCTGATTGGACGTTGTTTTCACACAAATGGATCTAGAATGATGTGAAATTATGCTTCGTGCAACATAATTCTGGGTGCCATTTACAAACCATTAGTGCTAATGACTCCATTCCTTTTTGTGTTTGTAGGGGCTGTTGATTGGAGTATACTAAAACAAACCTGATCTCTCTAGGACATTCAGAAGCCAAGTTATAAGCCCACAAAGGTGTAACTGGACTACTTCTTTAAATTGACACCAGATCCGGTGACCTTTGGGACATGGTTTGACCCCCTTAGGAAAGTGCTATCTTCATGAAACGTTCAGATCACTTACAGCTCAATAGATTCTACCTTCCTGTAACGCTTCAGCCTGATTGGACCTTGTTTTCACACAAATGAACCCAGAATGATGTGAAATTGTGCTTCGTGCAACATAATTCTGGGTGCCATTTACAAACCATAAGTGCTAATGACTCCATTCCTTTTTGTGGTTGTAGGGGCTGTTGATTGGAGAACACTAAAACAAACCTAACCTCTCTAGGACATTCAGAAGCCAAGTTATAAGCCCACAAAGGTGTAACTGGACTACTTCTTTAAAATGACACCAGGCCCGGTGACCTTTGGGACATGGTTTGACCCCCTATAGGAATGTGTGATCATCTTGAAACGTTCAGATCACTTACAACTCAATAGATTCTACCTTCTTGTGGCGTTTCAGCCTGATTGGACCTTGTTTTCACACAAATGAACCCAGAATGATGTGAAATTGTGCTTCGTGCAACATAATTCCGGGTGCCATTTACAAACCTTAAGTGCTAATGACTCCATTCCTTTTTGTGGTTGTAGGGGCTGTTGATTGGAGTACACTAAAACAAACCTGATCTCTCTAGGACATTCAGAAGCAAAGTTATAAGCCCTCAAAGGTGTAACTGGACTACTTCTTTAAAGTGACACCATGCCCGGTGACCTTTGGGACATGGTTTGACCCCCTCTAGGAATGTGCGATCATCATGAAACGTTCAGATCACTTACAACTCAATAGATTCTACCTTCTTGTAACGTTTCAGCCTGATTGGACCTTGTTTTCACACAAATGGACCAAGAATGATGTGAAATTGTGCTTCGTGCAACATAATTCTGGGTGCCATTTACAAACCATAAGTGCTAATGACTCCATTCCTTTTTGTGGTTGTAGGGGCTGTTGATTGGAGTACATTAAAACAAACCTGATCTCTCTAGGACATTCAGAAGCCAAGTTATAAGCCCACAAATGTGTAACTGGACTACTTCTTTTATTGACACCAGATCCGGTGACCCTTGGGACATGGTTTGACCACCTTAGGAAAGTGCTATCATCATGAAACGTTCAGATCACTTACAACTCAATAGATTCTACCTTGTTGTAGCGTTTCAGCCTGATTGGACCTTGTTTTCACACAAATGGACCCAGAATGATGTGAAATTGTGTTTCGTGCAACATAATTCTGGGTGCCATTTACAAACCTTAAGTGCTAATGACTCCATTCCTTTTTGTGGTTGTAGGGGCTGTTGATTGGAGTATACAAAAACAAACCTAACCTCTCTAGGACATTCAGAAACCAAGTTATAAGCCCACAAAGGTGTAACTGGACTACTTCTTTAAATTGACACCATATCCGGTGACCTTTGGGACATGGTTTGACCCCCTTAGGAAAGTGCTATCATCATGAAACGTTCAGATCACTTACAACTCAATAGATTCTACATTGTTGTAACGTTTCAGCCTGATTGGACCTTGTTTTCACACAAATGAACCCAGAATGATGTGAAATTGTGCTTCGTGCAACATAATTCTGGGTGCCATTTACAAACCATAAGTGCTAATGACTCCATTCCTTTTTGTGGTTGTAGGGGCTGTTGATTGGAGAACACTAAAACAAACCTAACCTCTCTAGGACATTCAGAAGCCAAGTTATAAGCCCACAAAGGTGTAACTGGACTGCTTCTTTATAGTGACACCAGGCCCGGTGACCTTTGGGACATGGTTTGACCCCCTAGAGGAATGTGCGATCATCATGAAACGTTCAGATCACTTACAACTCAATAGATTCTACCTTCCTGTAACATTTCAGCCTGACTGGACCTTGTTTTCACACAAATGATCCCAGAATGATGTGAAATTGTGCTTTGTACAACATAATTCTGGGTGCCATTTAAAAACCATAAGTGCTAATGACTCCATTCCTTTTTGAGGTTGTAGGGGCTGTTGATTGGAGTACACTAAAACAAACCTGATCTCTCTAGAATATTCAGAAGCCAAGTTATAAGCCCTCAAAGGTGTAACTGGACTACTTCTTTAAAGTGACACCAGGCCCGGTGACCTTTGGGACATGGTTTGACCCCCTATAGGAATGTGCGATCATCATGAAACGTTCAGATCACTTACAACTCAATAGATTCTACCTTCTTGTAGCGTTTCAGCCTGATTGGACCTTGTTTTCACACAAATGAACCCAGAATGATGTGAAATTGTGCTTTATGCAACATAATTCTGGGTGCCATTTACAAACCATAAGAGCTAATGACTCCATTCCTTTTTGTGGTTGTAGGGGCTGTTGATTGGAGTACACTAAAACAAACCTAACCTCTCTAGGACATTCAGAAGCCAAGTTATAAGCCCACAAAGGTGTAACTGGACTACTTCTTTAAAGTGACACCAGGCCCGGTGACCTTTGGGACATAGTTTTACCCCCTATAGGAATGTGCGATCATCTTGAAACGTTCAGATCACTTACAACTCAATAGATTCTACCTTCTTGTAGCGTTTCAGCCTGATTGGACCTTGTTTTCACACATATGGACCCAGAATGATGAGAAATTGTGCTTCGTGCAACATAATTCTGGGTGCCATTTACAAACCATAAGTGCTAATGACTCCATTCCTTTTTGTGGTTGTAGGGGCTGTTGATTGGAGTATACTAAAACAAACCTGATCACTCTAGGACATTCAGAAGCCAAGTTATAAGCCCACAAATGTGTAACTGGACTACTTCTTTAAATTGACACCAGATCCGGTGAACTTTGGGACATGGTTTGACCCCCTTAGGAAAGTGCTATCATCATGAAACGTTCAGATCACTTACAACTCAATAGATTCTACCTTCCTGTAACGTTTCAGCCTGATTGGACCTTATTTTCACACAAATGAACCCAGAATGATGTGAAATTGTGCTTCGTGCAACATAATTCTGGGTGCCATTTACAAACCATATGTGTTAATGACTCCATTCCTTTTTGTGGTTGTAGGGGCTGTTGATTGGAGAAAACTAAAACAAAACTAACCTCTCTAGGACATTCAGAAGCCACGTTATAAGCCCACAAAGGTGTAACTGGACTACTTCTTTAAAGTGACACCAGGCCCGGTGACCTTTGGGACATGGTTTGACCCCCTATAGGAATGTGTAATCATCTTGAAACGTTCAGATCACTTACAACTCAATAGATTCTACCTTCTTGTAGCGTTTCAGCCTGATTGGACCTTGTTTTCACACAAATGAACCCAGAATGATGTGAAATTGTGCATCGTGCAACATAATTCTGGGTGACATTTACAAACCTTAAGTGCTAATGACTCCATTCCTTTTTGTGGTTGTAGGGGCTGTTGATTGGAGTACACTAAAACAAACCTGATCTCTCTACGACATTCAGAAGCCAAGTTATAAGCCCACAAATGTGTAACTGAACTACTTCTTTAAATTGACACCAGATCCGGTGACCTTTGGGACATGGTTTGACCCCCTTAGGAAAGTGCTATCATAATGAAACGTTCAGATCACTTACAACTCAATAGATTCTACCTTCCTATAACGTTTCAGCCTGATTGGACCTTGTTTTCACACAAATGGACCCGGAATGATGTGAAATTGCGCTTCGTGCAACATAATTCTGGGTGCCATTTACAACCATAAGTGCTAATGACTCCATTCCTTTTTGTTGTTGTAGGGGCTGTTGATTGGAGTACACTAAAGCAAACCTGATCTCTCTAGGACATTCAGAAGCCAAGTTATAAGCCCACAAATGTGTAACTGGACTATTTCTTTAAATTGACACCAGATCCGGTGACCTTTGGGACATGGTTTGACCCCCTTAGGAAAGAGCTATCATCATGAAACGTTCAGATCACTTACAACTCAATAGATTCTACCTTCCTGTAGCGTTTCAGCCTGATTGGACCTTGTTTTCACACAAATGGACCCAGAATGATGTGAAATTGTGCTTCGTGCAACATAATTCTGGGTGCCATTTACAAACCATAAGTGCTAATGACTCCATTCCTTTTTGTGGTTGTAGGGGCTGTTGATTGAAGTACATTAAAACAAACCTGATCTCTCTAGGACATTCAGAAGCCTAGTTATAAGCCCACAAATGTGTAACTGGACTACTTCTTTAAATTGACACCAGATCCGGTGACCTTTGGGACATGGTTTGACCCCCTTAGGAAAGTGCTATCATCATGAAACGTTCAGATCACTTACAACTCAATATATTCTACCTTCCTGTAACGTTTCAGCCTGATTGGACCTTGTTTTCACACAAATGAACCCAGAATGATGTGAAATTGTGCTTCGTGCAACATAATTCTGTGTGCCATTTACAAACCATGAGTGCTAATGACTCCATTCCTTTATGTGGTTGTAGGGGCTGTTGATTGGAGTACACTAAAACAAACCTAACCTCTCTAGGACATTTAGAAGCCAAGTTATAAGCCCACAAAGGTGTAACTGGACTACTTCTTTAAAGTGACACCAGGCCCGGTGACCTTTGGGACATGGTTTTACCCCCTATAGGAATGTGCGATCATCTTGAAACGTTCAGATCACTTACAACTCAATAGATTCTACCTTCTTGTAGCGTTTCAGCCTGATTGGACCTTGTTTTCACACAAATGAACCCAGAATGATGTGAAATTGTGCATCGTGCAACATAATTCTGGGTGACATTTACAAACCTTAAGTGCTAATGACTCCATTCCTTTTTGTGGTTGTAGGGGCTGTTGATTGGAGTACACTAAAACAAACCTGATCTCTCTACGACATTCAGAAGCCAAGTTATAAGCCCACAAATGTGTAACTGAACTACTTCTTTAAATTGACACCAGATCCGGTGACCTTTGGGACATGGTTTGACCCCCTTAGGAAAGTGCTATCATAATGAAACGTTCAGATCACTTACAACTCAATAGATTCTACCTTCCTATAACGTTTCAGCCTGATTGGACCTTGTTTTCACACAAATGGACCCGGAATGATGTGAAATTGCGCTTCGTGCAACATAATTCTGGGTGCCATTTACAACCATAAGTGCTAATGACTCCATTCCTTTTTGTTGTTGTAGGGGCTGTTGATTGGAGTACACTAAAGCAAACCTGATCTCTCTAGGACATTCAGAAGCCAAGTTATAAGCCCACAAATGTGTAACTGGACTATTTCTTTAAATTGACACCAGATCCGGTGACCTTTGGGACATGGTTTGACCCCCTTAGGAAAGAGCTATCATCATGAAACGTTCAGATCACTTACAACTCAATAGATTCTACCTTCCTGTAGCGTTTCAGCCTGATTGGACCTTGTTTTCACACAAATGGACCCAGAATGATGTGAAATTGTGCTTCGTGCAACATAATTCTGGGTGCCATTTACAAACCATAAGTGCTAATGACTCCATTCCTTTTTGTGGTTGTAGGGGCTGTTGATTGAAGTACATTAAAACAAACCTGATCTCTCTAGGACATTCAGAAGCCTAGTTATAAGCCCACAAATGTGTAACTGGACTACTTCTTTAAATTGACACCAGATCCGGTGACCTTTGGGACATGGTTTGACCCCCTTAGGAAAGTGCTATCATCATGAAACGTTCAGATCACTTACAACTCAATATATTCTACCTTCCTGTAACGTTTCAGCCTGATTGGACCTTGTTTTCACACAAATGAACCCAGAATGATGTGAAATTGTGCTTCGTGCAACATAATTCTGTGTGCCATTTACAAACCATGAGTGCTAATGACTCCATTCCTTTATGTGGTTGTAGGGGCTGTTGATTGGAGTACACTAAAACAAACCTAACCTCTCTAGGACATTTAGAAGCCAAGTTATAAGCCCACAAAGGTGTAACTGGACTACTTCTTTAAAGTGACACCAGGCCCGGTGACCTTTGGGACATGGTTTTACCCCCTATAGGAATGTGCGATCATCTTGAAACGTTCAGATCACTTACAACTCAATAGATTCTACCTTCTTGTAGCGTTTCAGCCTGATTGGACCTTGTTTTCACACAAATGGACCCAGAATGATGTGAAATTGTGCTTCGTGCAACATATTTCTGGGTGCCATTTACAAACCTTAAGTACTAATGACTCCATTCCTTTTTGAGGTTGTAGGGGCTGTTGATTGGAGTACTTTAAAACAAACCTGGTCTCTCTAGGACATTCAGAAGCCAAGTTATAAGCCCTCAAAGGTGTAACTGGACTACTTCTTTAAAGTGACACCAGGCCCGGTGACCTTTGGGACATGGTTTGACCCCCTATAGGAATGTGCGATCATCATGAAACGTTCAGATCACTTACAACTCAATAGATTCTACCTTCTTGTAACGTTTCAGCCTGATTGGACCTTGTTTTCACACAAATGGACCCAGAATGATGTGAAATTGTGCTTCGTGCAACATAATTCTGGGTGCCATTTACAAACCATAAGTGCTAATGACTCCATTCCTTTGTGTGGTTGTAGGGGCTGTTGGTTGGAGTACATTAAAACAAACCTGATCTCTCTAGGACATTCAGAAGCCAAGTTATAAGCCCACAAATGTGTAACTAGACTACGTCTTTAAATTAACACCAGATCCGGTGACCTTTGGGACATGGTTTTACCCCCTATAGGAATGTGCGATCATCATGAAACGTTCAGATCACTTACAACTCAATAGATTCTACCTTCCTGTAACGTTTCAGCCTGATTGGACCTTGTTTTCAGACAAATGAACCCAGAATGATGTGAAATTGTGCATAGTGCAGCATAATTCTGGGTGCCATTTAAAAACCATAAGTTCTAATGACTCCATTGCTTTTTGTGGTTGTAGGGGCTGTTGATTGGAGTACACTAAAACAAACATAACCTCTCTAGGACATTCAGAAGCCAAGTTATAAGCCCACAAAGGTGTAACTGGACTACTTCTTTAAAGTGACACCAGGCCCAGTGACCTTTGGGACATGGTTTGACCCCCTATAGGAATGTGCGATCATCATGAAACGTTCAGATCACTTACAACTCAATAGATTCTACCTTCTTGTAACATTTCAGCCTGATTGGACCTTGTTTTCACACAAATGGACCCAGAATGATGTGAAATTGTGCTTTGTGCAACATAATTCTGGGTGCCATTTACAAACCATAAGTGCTAATGACTCCATTCCTTTTTGGATTGTAGGGGCTGTAGATTGGAGTACACTAAAACAAACCTGATCTGTCTAGGACATTCAGAAGCCAAGTTATAAGCCCTCAAAGGTGTAAATGGACTACTTCTTTAAAGTGATACCAGGCCCAGTGACCTTTGGGACATGGTTTGACCCCCGATAGGAATGTGCGATCATCATGAAACGTTCAGATCACTTACAACTCAATAGATTCTACCTTCCTGTAACGTTTCAGCCTGATTGGACCTTGTTTTCACACAAATGAACCCAGAATGATGTGAAATTGTGCTTAGTGCAACATAATTCTGGATGCCATTTAAAAACCATAAGTGCTAATGACTCCATTCCTTTTTGTGCTTGTAGAGGCTGTTGATCGGAGTACACTAAAACAAAACTGATCTCTCTAGGACATTCAGAAGCCAAGTTATAAGCCCTCAGAGGTGTAAATGGACTACTTCTTTAAAGTGACACCAGGCCCGGTGACCTTTGGGACATGGTTTGACCCCCTATAGGAATGTGCGATCATCATGAAACGTTCAGATCACTTACAACTCAATAGATTCTACCTTCTTGTAACGTTTCAGCCTGATTGGACCTTGTTTTCACACAAATTAACCCAGAATGATGTGAAATTGTGCTTAGTGCAGCATAATTCTGGGTGCCATTTACAAACCATAAGTGCTAATGACTCCATTCCTTTTTGTGGTTGTAGGAGCTGTTGGTTGGAGTACATTAAAACAAACCTGATCTCTCTAGGACATTCAGAAGCCAAGTTATAAGCCCACAAATGTGTAACTGGACTACTTCTTTAAATTGACACCAGATCCGGTGACGTTTGGGACATGGTTTGACGCCCTTAGGAAAGTGCTATCATCATGAAACGTTCAGATCACTTAAAACTCAATAGATTCTACCTTCCTATAAAGTTTCAGCCTGATTGGACCTTGTTTTCACACAAATGAACCCAGAATGATGTGAAATTGTGCTCCGTGCAACATAATTCTGGGTGCCATTTACAAACCATAAGTGCTAATGACTCCATTCCTTTTTGTGGTTGTAGGGGCTGTTGATTGGAGTAAACTAAAACAAACCTAACCTCTCTAGGACATTCAGAAGCCAAGTTATAAGCCCACAAAGGTGTAACTGGACTACTTCTTTAAAGTGACACCAGGCCCGGTGACCTTTGGGACATGGTTTTACCCCCTATAGGAATGTGCGATCATCTTGAAACGTTCAGATCACTTACAACTCAATAGATTCTACCTTCCTGTAACGTTTCAGCCTGATTGGACCTTGTTTTCACACAAATGAACCCAGAATGATGTGAAATTGTGCTTCGTGCAACATAATTCTGGGTGCCATTTAAAAACCATAAGTGCTAATCACTCCATTCCTTTTTGTGGTTGTAGGGGCTGTTGATTGGAGTATACTAAAACAAACCTGATCTCTCTAGGACATTCAGAAGCCAAGTTATAAGCCCAAAACGGTGTAACTGGACTACTTCTTTAAATTGACACCAGATCCGGTGACCTTTGGGACATGGTTTGACCCCCTTAGGAAAGTGCTATCATCATGAAACGTTCAGATCACTTACAACTCAATAGATTCTACCTTCCTGTAACGTTTCAGCCTGATTGGACCTTGTTTTCACACAAATGAACCCAGAATGATGTGAAATTGTGCTTCGTGCAACATAATTCTGGGTGCCATTTACAAACCATAAGTGCTAATGACTCCATTCCTCTTTATGGTTGTAGGGGCTAATGATTGGAGAACACTAAAACAAACCTAACCTCTCTAGGACATTCAGAAGCCAAGTTATAAGCCCACAAATGTGTACCTGGACTACTTCTTTAAAGTGACACCAGGCCCGGTGACCATTGGGACATGGTTTGACCCCCTATAGGAATGTGCGATCATCTTGAAACGTTCAGATCACTTACAGCTCAATAGATTCTACCTTCTTGTAGCGTTTCAGCCTGATTGGACCTTGTTTTCACACAAATGGACCCAGAATGATGTGAAATTGTGCTTCGTGCAACATAATTCTGGGTGCCATTTACAAACCATAAGTGCTAATGACTCCATTCCTTTTTGTGGTTGTAGGGGCTGTTGATTGGAGTACACTAAAACAAACCTGATCTCTCTAGGACATTCAGAAGCCAAGTTATGAGCCCACAAATGTGTAACTGGACTACTTCTTTAAATTGACACCAGATCCGGTGACCTTTGGGACATGGTTTGACCCCCTTAGGAAAGTGCTATCATCATGAAACGTTCAGATCACTTACAACTCAATAGATTCTACCTTCCTGTAACATTTCAGCCTGATTGGACCTTGTTTTCACACAAATGAACCCAGAATGATGTGAAATTGTGCTTTGTGCAACATAATTCTGGGTGCCATTTAAAAACCATAAGTGCTAATGACTCCATTCCTTTTTGAGGTTGTAGGGGCTGTTGATTGGAGTACACTAAAACAAACCTGATCTCTCTAGGACATTCAGAAGCCAAGTTATAAGCCCTCAAAGGTGTAAATGGACTACTTATTTAAAGTTACACCCAGCCCGGTGACCTTTGGGACATGGTTTGACGCCCTATAGGAATGTGCGATCATCTTGAAACGTTCAGATCACTTACAACTCAATAGATTCTACCTTCCTGTAACGTTTCAGCCTGATTGGACCTTGTTTTCACACAAATGAACCCAGAATGATGTGAAATTGTGCTTAGTGCAGCATAATTCTGGGTGCCATTTACAAACCATAAGTGCTAATGACTCCATTCCTTTTTGTAGTTGTAGGGGCTGTTGGTTGGAGAACACTAAAACAAACCTAACCTCTCTAGGACATTCAGAAGCCAAGTTATAAGCCCACAAAGGTGTAACTGGACTACTTCTTTAAAGTGACACCAGGCCCGGTGACCTTTGGGACATAGGTTTGACCCCCTATAGGAATGTGCGATCATCTTGAAACGTTCAGATCACTTACAACTCAATAGATTCTACCTTCTTGTAGCGTTTCAGCCTGATTGGACCTTGTTTTCACACAAATGAACCCAGAATGATGTGAAATTGTGCTTCGTGCAACATAATTCTGGGTGCCATTTACAAACCTTAAGTGCTAATGACTCCATTCCTTTTTGTGGTTGTAGGGGCTGTTGTTTGGAGTACACTAAAACAAACCTGATCTCTCTAGGACATTCAGAAGCCAAGTTATAAGCCCACAAATGTGTAACTGAACTACTTCTTTAAATTGACACCAGATCCGGTAACCTTTGGGACATGGTTTGACCCCCTTAGGAAAGTGCTATCATCATGAAACGTTCAGATCACTTACAACTCAAAAGATTCTACCTTCCTTACAACGTTTCAGCCTGATTGGACCCTGTTTTCACACAAATGGACCCAGAATGATGTGAAATTGTGCTTCGTGCAACATAATTCTGGGTGCCATTTAAAAACCATAAGTGCTAATGACTCCATTCCTTTTTGAGGTTGTAGGGGCTGTTGATTGGATTACACTAAAACAAACCTGATCTCTCTAGGACATTCAGAAGCCAAGTTATAAGCCCTCAAAGGTGTAAATTGACTACTTCTTTAAAGTTACACCCGGCCCGGTGACCTTTGGGACATGGTTTGACCACCTATAGGAATGTGCGATCATCATGAAATGTTCAGATCACTTACAACTCAATAGATTCTACCTTCTTGTAACGTTTCAGCCTGATTGGACCTTGTTTTAACAAAAATGAACCCAGAATGATGTGAAATTGTGCTTAGTGCAGCATAATTCTGGGTGCCATTTACAAACCATAAGTGCTAATGACTCCATTCCTTTTTGTGGTTGTAGGGGCTGTTGGTTGGAGTACATTAAAACAAACCTAATCTCTCTAGGACATTCAGAAGCAAAGTTATAAGCCCACAAATGTGAAACTGGACTACTTCTTTAAATTGACAACAGATCTGGTGACCTTTGGGACATGGTTTGATCCCCTTAGGAAAGTGCTATCATCATGAAATGTTCAGATAACTTACAACTCAATAGATTCTACCTTCCTGTAATGTTTCAGCCTGATTGGACCTTGTTTTCACACAAATGAACCCAGAATGATGTGAAATTGTGCTTCGTGCAACATAATTCTGGGTGCCATTTACAAACCATAAGTGCTAATGACTCCATTCCTTTTTGTGGTTGTAGGGGCTGTTGATTGGAGTACACTAAAACAAACCTAACCTCTCTAGGACATTCAGAAGCCAAGTTATAAGCCCACAAAGGTGTAACTGGACTACTTCTTTAAAGTGACACCAGGCCCGGTGACCTTTGGGACATGGTTTGACCCCCTTAGGAAAGTGATATCATCATGAAACGTTCAGATCACCTACAACTCAATAGATTCTACCTTCCTGTAACGTTTCAGCCTGATTGGACCTTGTTTACACACAAATGAACCCAGAATGATGTGAAATTGTGCTTCGTGCAACATAAATCTGGGTGCCATTTACAAACCATAAGTGCTAATGACTCCATTCCTTTTTGTGGTTGTAGGGGCTGTTGACTGGAGAACACTAAAACAAACCTAACCTCTCTAGGACATTCAGAAGCCAAGTTATAAGCCCACAAAGGTGTAACTGGACTACTTCTTTAAAGTGACACCAGGCCCGGTGACCTTTGGGACATGGTTTGACCACCTATAGGAATGTGCGATCATCTTGAAACGTTCAGATCACTTACAACTCAATAGATTCTACCTTCTTGTAGCGTTTCAGCCTGATTGGACCTTGTTTTCACACAAATGAACCCAGAATGATGTGAAATTGTGCTTCGTGCAACATAATTCTGGGTGCCATTTACAAACCTTAAGTGCTAATGACTCCATTCTTTTTTGTGGTTGTAGGGGCTGTTGATTGGAGTACACTAAAACAAACCTGATCTCTCTAGGACATTCAGAAGCCAAGTTATAAGCCCACAAATGTGTAACTGGACTACTTCTTTAAATTGACACCAGATCCGGTGACCTTTGGGACATGGTTTGACCCCCTTAGGAAAGTGCTATCATCATGAAACGTTCAGATCACTTACAACTCAATAGATTCTACCTTCCTGTAACGTTTCAGCCTGATTGGACCTTGTTTTCACACAAATGGACCCAGAATGATGTGAAATTGTGCTTCGTGCAACATAATTCTGGGTGCCATTTACAAACCATAAGTGCTAATGACTCCATTCCTTTTTGTGGTTGTAGGGGCTGTTGATTGGAGTACACTAAAACAAACCTAACCTCTCTAGGACATTCAGAAGCCAAGTTATAAGCCCACAAAGGTGTAACTGGACTACTTCTTTAAAGTGACACCAGGCCCGTGACCTTTGGTACATGGTTTTAATCCCTATAGGAATGTGCGATCATCTTGAAACGTTCAGATCACTTACAACTCAATAGATTCTACCTTCTTGTAGCGTTTCAGCCTGATTGGACCTTGTTTTCACACAAATGAACCCAGAATGATGTGAAATTGTGCTTCGTGCAACATAATTCTGGGTGCCATTTACAAACCTTAAGTGCTAATGACTCCATTCCTTTTTGTGGTTGTAGGGGCTGTTGATTGGTGTACACTAAAACAAACCTGATCTCTCTAGGACATTCAGAAACCAAGTTATAAGCCCTCAAAGGTGTAAATGGACTACTTCTTTAAAGTGACACCCGGCCCGGTGACCTTTGGGACATGGTTTGACCCCCTATAGGAATGTGCAATCATCATGAAACGTTCAGATCACTTACAACTCAATAGATTCTATCTTCTTGTAACGTTTCAGCCTGATTGGACCTTGTTTTCACACAAATGAACCCAGAATGATGTGAAATTGTGCTTAGTGCAGCATCATTCTGGGTGCCATTTACAAACTATAAGTGTTAATGACTCCATTCCTTTTTGTGGTTGTAGGGGCTGTTGGTTGGAGTACATTAAAACAAACCTGATCTCTCTAGGACATTCAGAAGCCAAGTTATAAGCCCACAAATGTGTAACTGGACTACTTCTTTAAAGTGACACCAGGCCCGGTGACCTTTGGGACATGGTTTTACCCCCTATAGGAATGTGCGATCATCTTGAAACATTCAGATCACTTACAACTCAGTAGATTCTACCTTCTTGTAGGGTTTCAGCCTGATTGGACCTTGTTTTCACACAAATGAACCCAGAATGAAGTGAAATTGTGCTTCGTGCAACATAATTCTGGGTGCCATTTACAAACCTTAAGTGCTAATGACTCCATTCCTTTTTGTGGTTGTAGGGGCTGTTGATTGGAGTACACTAAAAAAAACCTGATCTCTCTAGGACATTCAGAAGCCAAGTTATAAGCCTACAAATGTGTAACTGAACTACTTCTTTAAATTGACACCAGATCCGGTGACCTTTGGGACATGGTTTGACCCCCTTAGGAAAGTGCTATCATCATGAAACTTTCAGATCACTTACAACTCAATAGATTCTACCTTCCTGTAACGTTTCAGCCTGATTGGACCTTGTTTTCACACAAATGGACCCAGAATGATGTGAAATTGTTCTTCGTGCAACATAATTCTGGGTGCAATTTACAAACCATGAGTGCTAATGACTCCATTCCTTTTTGTGGTTGTAGGGGCTGTTGATTGGAGTACACTAAAACAAACCTGATCTATCTAGGACATTCAGAAGCCAAGTTATAAGCCCACAAATGTGTAACTGGACTACTTCTTTAAATTGACACCAGATCCGGTGACCTTTGGGACATGGTTTGACCCCCTTAGGAAAGTGCTATCATCATGAAACGTTCAGATCATTTACAACTCAATAGATTCTACCTTCCTGTAACGTTTCAGCCTGATTGGACCTTGTTTTCACACAAATGAACCCAGAATGATGTGAAATTGTGCTTCGTGCAACATAATTCTGGGTGCCATTTACAAACCATAAGTGCTAATGACTCCATTCCTTTTTGTGGTTGTAGGGGCTGTTGATTGGAGTACACTAAAACAAACCTAACCTCTCTAGGACATTCAGAAGCCAAGTTATAAGCCCACAAAGGTGTAACTGGACTACTTCTTTAAAGTGACACCAGGCCCGGTGACCTTTGGGACATGTTTTGACCCCCTATAGGAATGTGCGATCATCTTGAAACGTTCAGATCACTTACAACTCAATAGATTCTACCTACTTGTAGCGTTTCAGCCTGATTGGACCTTGTTTTCACACAAATGGACCCAGAATGATGTGAAATTGTCCTTCGTGCAACATAATTCTGGGTGCCATTTACAAACCTTTAGTGCTAATGACTCCATTCCCATTTTGAGGTTGTAGGGGCTGTTGATTGGAGTACACTAAAACAAACCTGATCTCTCTAGGACATTCAGAAGCCAAGTTATAAGCCCACAAATGTGTAACTGGACTACTTCTTTAAATTGACACCAGATCCGGTGACCTTTGGGACATGGTTTGACCCCCTTAGGAAAGTGCTATCATCATGAAACGTTCAGATCACTTACAACTCAATAGATTCTACCTTCCTGTAACGTTTCAGCCTGATTGGACCTTGTTTTCAGACAAATGAACCCAGAATGATGTGAAATTGTGCATAGTGCAGCATAATTCTGGGTGCCATTTAAAAACCATAAGTTCTAATGACTCCATTGCTTTTTGTGGTTGTAGGGGCTGTTGATTGGAGTACACTAAAACAAACATAACCTCTCTAGGACATTCAGAAGCCAAGTTATAAGCCCACAAAGGTGTAAATGGACTACTTCTTTAAAGTGACACCAGGCCCCGTGACCTTTGGGACATGGTTTGACCCCCTATAGGAATGTGCGATCATCAGGAAACGTTCAGATCACTTACAACTCAATAGATTCTACCTTCTTGTAACGTTTCAGCCTAAATGGACCTTGTTTTCACACAAATGGACCCAGAATGATGTGAAATTGTGCTTCGTGCAACATAATTCTGGGTGCCATTTACAAACCATAAGTGCTAATGACTCCATTCCTTTTTGTGGGTGTAGGGGCTGTTGGTTGGAGTACAATAAAAAAAAAACCTGATCTCTCTAGGACATTCAGAAGCCAAGTTATAAGCCCACAAATGCGTAACTGGACTACTTCTTTAAATTGACACCTGATCTTGTGACCTTTGTGACATGGTTTGACCCCCTTAGGAAAGTGCTATCATCATGAAACGTTCAGATCACTTACAACTCAATAGATTCTACCTTCCTGTAACATTTCAGCCTGATTGGACCTTGTTTTCACACAAATGAACCCAGAATGATGTGAAATTGTGCTTCGTGCAACATAATTCTGGGTGCCATTTATAAACCCTAAGTGCTAATGACTCCATTCCTTTTTGAGGTTGTAGGGGCTGTTGATTGGAGTACACTAAAACAAACCTGATCTCTCTAGGATATTCAGAAGCCAAGTTATAAGCCCTCAAAGGTGTAACTGGACTACTTCTTTAAAGTGACACCAGGCCCGGTGACCTTTGGGACATGGTTTGACCCCCTATAGGAATGTGCGATCATCATGAAACGTTCAGATCACTTACCTCTCAATAGATTCTACCTTCTTGTAACGTTTCAGCCTGATTGGACCTTGTTTTCACACAAATGAACCCAGAATGATGTGAAATTGTATTTCGTGCAACATAATTCTGGGTGCCATTTACAAACCATAAGTGCTAATGACTCCATTCCTTTTTCTGGTTGTAGGGGCTGTTGGTTGGAGTACATTAAAAAAAACCTGATCTCTCTAGGACATTCAGAAGCCAAGTTATAAGCCCACAAATGTGTAACTGGACTACTTCTTTAAATTGACACCAGATCCGGTGACCTTTGGGACATGGTTTGACCCCCTTAGGAAAGTGCTATCATCATGAAACGTTCAGATCACTTACAACTCAATAGATTCTACCTTCCTGTAACATTTCAGCCTGATTGGACCTTGTTTTCACACAAATGAACCCAGAATGATGTGAAATTGTGCTTAGTGCAGCATAATTCTGGGTGCCATTTAAAAACCATAAGTTCTAATGACTCCATTGCTTTTTGTGGTTGTAGGGGCTGTTGATTGGAGTACACTAAAACAAACCTAACCTCTCTAGGACATTCAGAAGCCAAGTTATAAGCCCACAAAGGTGTAACTGGACTACTTCTTTAAAGTGACACCAGGCCCGGTGACCTTTGGGACATGGTTTTACCCCCTATAGGAATGTGCGATCATCATGAAACGTTCAGATCACTTACAACTCAATAGATTCTACCTTCCTGTAACGTTTCAGCCTGATTGGACCTTGTTTTCACACAAATGAACCCAGAATGATGTGAAATTGTGCTTCGTGCAGCATAATTCTGGGTGCCATTTAAAAACCATAAGTGCTAATGACTCCATTCCTTTTTGTGGTTGTAGGGCCTGTTGATTGGAGAACACTAAAACAAACCTAACCTCTCTAGGACATTCAGAAGCCAAGTTATAAGCCCACAAAGGTGTAACTGGACTACTTCTTTAAAGTGACACCAGGCCCGGTGACCTTTGGGACATGGTTTTACCCCCTATAGGAATGTGCGATCATCATGAAACGTTCAGATCACTTACAACTCAATAGATTCTACCTTCCTGTAACGTTTCAGCCTGATTGGACCTTGTTTTCACACAAATGAACCCAGAATGATGTGAAATTGTGCTTCGTGCAGCATAATTCTGGGTGCCATTTAAAAACCATAAGTGCTAATGACTCCATTCCTTTTTGTGGTTGTAGGGCCTGTTGATTGGAGAACACTAAAACAAACCTAACCTCTCTAGGACATTCAGAAGCCAAGTTATAAGCCCACAAAGGTGTAACTGGACTACTTCTTTAAAGTGACACCAGGCCCGGTGACCTTTGGGACATGGTTTGACCCCCTTAGGAAAGTGCGATCATCTTGAAACGTTCAGATCACTTACAACTCAATAGATTCTACCTTCCTGTGACGTTTCAGCCTGATTGGACCTTGTTTTCACACAAATGAACCCAGAATGATGTGAAATTTTGCTTAGTGCAGCATAATTCTGGGTGCCCTTTACAAACCTTAAGTGCTAATGACTCCATTCCTTTTTGTGGTTGTAGGGGCTTCTGATTGGAGTACACTAAAACAAACCTTATCTCTCTAGGACATTCAGAAGCCAAGTTATAAGCCCACAAATGTGTAACTGGACTACTTCTTTAAATTGACACCAGATCCGGTGACCTTTGGGACATGGTTTGACCCCCTTAGGAAAGTGCTATCATCATGAAACGTTCAGATCCCTTACAACTCAATAGATTCTACCTTCTTGTAACGTTTCAGCCTGATTGGACCTTGTTTTCACACAAATGGACCCAGAATTATGTGAAATTGTGCTTCGTGCAACATAATTCTGGGTGCCATTTACAAACCATAAGTGCTAATGACTCCATTCCTTTTTGTGGTTGTAGGGGCTGTTGATTGGAGTACACTAAAACAAACCTAACCTCTCTAGGACATTCAGAAGCCAAGTTATAAGCCCACAAAGGTGTAACTGGACTACTTCTTTAAAGTGACACCAGGCCCGTGACCTTTGGTACATGGTTTTAATCCCTATAGGAATGTGCGATCATCTTGAAACGTTCAGATCACTTACAACTCAATAGATTCTACCTTCTTGTAGCGTTTCAGCCTGATTGGACCTTGTTTTCACACAAATGAACCCAGAATGATGTGAAATTGTGCTTCGTGCAACATAATTCTGGGTGCCATTTACAAACCTTAAGTGCTAATGACTCCATTCCTTTTTGTGGTTGTAGGGGCTGTTGATTGGTGTACACTAAAACAAACCTGATCTCTCTAGGACATTCAGAAACCAAGTTATAAGCCCTCAAAGGTGTAAATGGACTACTTCTTTAAAGTGACACCCGGCCCGGTGACCTTTGGGACATGGTTTGACCCCCTATAGGAATGTGCAATCATCATGAAACGTTCAGATCACTTACAACTCAATAGATTCTACCTTCTTGTAACGTTTCAGCCTGATTGGACCTTGTTTTCACACAAATGAACCCAGAATGATGTGAAATTGTGCTTAGTGCAGCATCATTCTGGGTGCCATTTACAAACTATAAGTGTTAATGACTCCATTCCTTTTTGTGGTTGTAGGGGCTGTTGGTTGGAGTACATTAAAACAAACCTGATCTCTCTAGGACATTCAGAAGCCAAGTTATAAGCCCACAAATGTGTAACTGGACTACTTCTTTAAAGTGACACCAGGCCCGGTGACCTTTGGGACATGGTTTTACCCCCTATAGGAATGTGCGATCATCTTGAAACATTCAGATCACTTACAACTCAGTAGATTCTACCTTCTTGTAGGGTTTCAGCCTGATTGGACCTTGTTTTCACACAAATGAACCCAGAATGAAGTGAAATTGTGCTTCGTGCAACATAATTCTGGGTGCCATTTACAAACCTTAAGTGCTAATGACTCCATTCCTTTTTGTGGTTGTAGGGGCTGTTGATTGGAGTACACTAAAACAAACCTGATCTCTCTAGGACATTCAGAAGCCTAGTTATAAGCCTACAAATGTGTAACTGAACTACTTCTTTAAATTGACACCAGATCCGGTGACCTTTGGGACATGGTTTGACCCCCTTAGGAAAGTGCTATCATCATGAAACTTTCAGATCACTTACAACTCAATAGATTCTACCTTCCTGTAACGTTTCAGCCTGATTGGACCTTGTTTTCACACAAATGGACCCAGAATGATGTGAAATTGTTCTTCGTGCAACATAATTCTGGGTGCAATTTACAAACCATGAGTGCTAATGACTCCATTCCTTTTTGTGGTTGTAGGGGCTGTTGATTGGAGTACACTAAAACAAACCTGATCTATCTAGGACATTCAGAAGCCAAGTTATATGCCCACACATGTGTAACTGGACTACTTCTTTAAATTGACACCAGATCCGGTGACCTTTGGGACATGGTTTGACCCCCTTAGGAAAGTGCTATCATCATGAAACGTTCAGATCATGTACAACTCAATAGATTCTACCTTCCTGTAACGTTTCAGCCTGATTGGACCTTGTTTTCACACAAATGAACCCAGAATGATGTGAAATTGTGCTTCGTGCAACATAATTCTGGGTGCCATTTACAAACCATAAGTGCTAATGACTCCATTCCTTTTTGTGGTTGTAGGGGCTGTTGATTGGAGTACACTAAAACAAACCTAACCTCTCTAGGACATTCAGAAGCCAAGTTATAAGCCCACAAAGGTGTAACTGGACTACTTCTTTAAAGTGACACCAGGCCCGGTGACCTTTGGGACATGTTTTGACCCCCTATAGGAATGTGCGATCATCTTGAAACGTTCAGATCACTTACAACTCAATAGATTCTACCTTCTTGTAGCGTTTCAGCCTGATTGGACCTTGTTTTCACACAAATGGACCCAGAATGATGTGAAATTGTCCTTCGTGCAACATAATTCTGGGTGCCATTTACAAACCTTTAGTGCTAATGACTCCATTCCCATTTTGAGGTTGTAGGGGCTGTTGATTGGAGTACACTAAAACAAACCTGATCTCTCTAGGACATTCAGAAGCCAAGTTATAAGCCCACAAATGTGTAACTGGACTACTTCTTTAAATTGACACCAGATCCGGTGACCTTTGGGACATGGTTTGACCCCCTTAGGAAAGTGCTATCATCATGAAACGTTCAGATCACTTACAACTCAATAGATTCTACCTTCCTGTAACGTTTCAGCCTGATTGGACCTTGTTTTCAGACAAATGAACCCAGAATGATGTGAAATTGTGCATAGTGCAGCATAATTCTGGGTGCCATTTAAAAACCATAAGTTCTAATGACTCCATTGCTTTTTGTGGTTGTAGGGGCTGTTGATTGGAGTACACTAAAACAAACATAACCTCTCTAGGACATTCAGAAGCCAAGTTATAAGCCCACAAAGGTGTAAATGGACTACTTCTTTAAAGTGACACCAGGCCCCGTGACCTTTGGGACATGGTTTGACCCCCTATAGGAATGTGCGATCATCAGGAAACGTTCAGATCACTTACAACTCAATAGATTCTACCTTCTTGTAACGTTTCAGCCTAAATGGACCTTGTTTTCACACAAATGGACCCAGAATGATGTGAAATTGTGCTTCGTGCAACATAATTCTGGGTGCCATTTACAAACCATAAGTGCTAATGACTCCATTCCTTTTTGTGGGTGTAGGGGCTGTTGGTTGGAGTACAATAAAAAAAACCTGATCTCTCTAGGACATTCAGAAGCCAAGTTATAAGCCCACAAATGCGTAACTGGACTACTTCTTTAAATTGACACCTGATCTTGTGACCTTTGTGACATGGTTTGACCCCCTTAGGAAAGTGTTATCATCATGAAACGTTCAGATCACTTACAACTCAATAGATTCTACCTTCCTGTAACGTTTCAGCCTGATTGGACCTTGTTTTCAAACAAACGAACCCAGAATGATGTGAAATTGTGCTTCGTGCAACATAATTCTGGGTGCAATTTACAAACCATGAGTGCTAATGACTCCATTCCTTTTTGTGGTTGTAGGGGCTGTTGATTGGAGTACACTAAAACAAACCTGATCTATCTAGGACATTCAGAAGCCAAGTTATATGCCCACACATGTGTAACTGGACTACTTCTTTAAATTGACACCAGATCCGGTGACCTTTGGGACATGGTTTGACCCCCTTAGGAAAGTGCTATCATCATGAAACGTTCAGATCATGTACAACTCAATAGATTCTACCTTCCTGTAACGTTTCAGCCTGATTGGACCTTGTTTTCACACAAATGAACCCAGAATGATGTGAAATTGTGCTTCGTGCAACATAATTCTGGGTGCCATTTACAAACCATAAGTGCTAATGACTCCATTCCTTTTTGTGGTTGTAGGGGCTGTTGATTGGAGTACACTAAAACAAACCTAACCTCTCTAGGACATTCAGAAGCCAAGTTATAAGCCCACAAAGGTGTAACTGGACTACTTCTTTAAAGTGACACCAGGCCCGGTGACCTTTGGGACATGTTTTGACCCCCTATAGGAATGTGCGATCATCTTGAAACGTTCAGATCACTTACAACTCAATAGATTCTACCTTCTTGTAGCGTTTCAGCCTGATTGGACCTTGTTTTCACACAAATGGACCCAGAATGATGTGAAATTGTCCTTCGTGCAACATAATTCTGGGTGCCATTTACAAACCTTTAGTGCTAATGACTCCATTCCCATTTTGAGGTTGTAGGGGCTGTTGATTGGAGTACACTAAAACAAACCTGATCTCTCTAGGACATTCAGAAGCCAAGTTATAAGCCCACAAATGTGTAACTGGACTACTTCTTTAAATTGACACCAGATCCGGTGACCTTTGGGACATGGTTTGACCCCCTTAGGAAAGTGCTATCATCATGAAACGTTCAGATCACTTACAACTCAATAGATTCTACCTTCCTGTAACGTTTCAGCCTGATTGGACCTTGTTTTCAGACAAATGAACCCAGAATGATGTGAAATTGTGCATAGTGCAGCATAATTCTGGGTGCCATTTAAAAACCATAAGTTCTAATGACTCCATTGCTTTTTGTGGTTGTAGGGGCTGTTGATTGGAGTACACTAAAACAAACATAACCTCTCTAGGACATTCAGAAGCCAAGTTATAAGCCCACAAAGGTGTAAATGGACTACTTCTTTAAAGTGACACCAGGCCCCGTGACCTTTGGGACATGGTTTGACCCCCTATAGGAATGTGCGATCATCAGGAAACGTTCAGATCACTTACAACTCAATAGATTCTACCTTCTTGTAACGTTTCAGCCTAAATGGACCTTGTTTTCACACAAATGGACCCAGAATGATGTGAAATTGTGCTTCGTGCAACATAATTCTGGGTGCCATTTACAAACCATAAGTGCTAATGACTCCATTCCTTTTTGTGGGTGTAGGGGCTGTTGGTTGGAGTACAATAAAAAAAACCTGATCTCTCTAGGACATTCAGAAGCCAAGTTATAAGCCCACAAATGCGTAACTGGACTACTTCTTTAAATTGACACCTGATCTTGTGACCTTTGTGACATGGTTTGACCCCCTTAGGAAAGTGTTATCATCATGAAACGTTCAGATCACTTACAACTCAATAGATTCTACCTTCCTGTAACGTTTCAGCCTGATTGGACCTTGTTTTCAAACAAACGAACCCAGAATGATGTGAAATTGTGCTTCGTGCAACATAATTCTGGGTGCCATTTACAAACCATAAGTGCTAATGACTCCATTCCTTTTTGTGGTTGTAGGGGCTGTTGATTGGAGAACACTAAAACAAACCTGATCTCTCTAGGACATTCAGAAGCCAAGTTATAAGCCAACAAAGGTGTAACTGGACTGCTTCTTTAAGGTGACACCAGGCCCGGTAACCTTTGGGACATGGTTTGACCCCCTATAGGAATGTGCGATCATCTTGAAACGTTCAGATCACTTACAACTCAATAGATTCTACCTTCCTGTAACGTTTCAGCCTGATTGGACCCTGTTTTCACACAAATGAACCCAGAGTGATGTGAAATTGTGCTTCGTGCAACATAATTCTGGGTGCCATTTAAAAACCATAAGTGCTAATGACTCCATTCCTTTTTGTGGTTGTAGGGGCTGATGATTGGAGTATACTTAAACAAACCTGATCTCTCTAGGACATTCAGAAGCCAAGTTATAAGCCCACAAAGGTGTAACTGGACTACTTCTTTAAATTGACACCAGATCCGGTGACCTTTGGGACATGGTTTGACCCCCTTAGCAAAGTGCTTTCATCATGAAACGTTCAGATCACTTACAACTCAATAGAGTCTACCTTCCTGTAACATTTCAGCCTGATTGGACCTTGTTTTCACACAAATGGTCCAAGAATGATGTGAAATTGTGCTTCGTGCAACATAATTCTGGGTGCCATTTACAAACCATAAGTGCTAATGACTCCATTCCTTTTTGTGGTTGTAGGGGCTGTTGATTGGAGAACAGTAAAACAAACCTAACCTCTCTAGGACATTCAGAAGCCAAGTTATAAGCCCACAAAGGTGTAACTGGACTGCTTCTTTAAGGTGACACCAGGCCCGGTAACCTTTGGGACATGGTTTGACCCCCTATAGGAATGTGCGATCATCTTGAAACGTTCAGATCAATTACAACTCAATAGATTCTACCTTCCTGTAACGTTTCAGCCTGATTGGACCTTGTTTTCACACAAATGAACCCAGAATGATGTGAAATTGTGCTTCGTGCAACATAATTCTGGGTGCCATTTAAAAACCATAAGTGCTAATGATTTCATTCCTTTTTGTGGTTGTAGGGGCTGTTGGACATGGTTTGACCCCGTTAGGAAAGTGCTATCATCATGAAACGTTCAGATCACTTACAACTCAATAGATTCTACCTTCCTGTAACATTTCAGCCTGATTGGACCTTGTTTTCACACAAATGAATCCAGAATGATGTGAAATTGTGCTTCGTGCAACATAATTCTGGGTGCCATTTATAAACCCTAAGTGCTAATGACTCCATTCCTTTTTGAGGTTGTAGGGGCTGTTGATTGGAGTACACTAAAACAAACCTGATCTCTCTAGGATATTCAGAAGCCAAGTTATAAGCCCTCAAAGGTGTAACTGGACTACTTCTTTAAAGTGACACCAGGCCCGGTGACCTTTGGGACATGGTTTGACCCCCTATAGGAATGTGCGATCATCATGAAACGTTCAGATCACTTACCTCTCAATAGATTCTACCTTCTTGTAACGTTTCAGCCTGATTGGACCTTGTTTTCACACAAATGAACCCAGAATGATGTGAAATTGTATTTCGTGCAACATAATTCTGGGTGCCATTTACAAACCATAAGTGCTAATGACTCCATTCCTTTTTCTGGTTGTAGGGGCTGTTGGTTGGAGTACATTAAAAAAAACCTGATCTCTCTAGGACATTCAGAAGCCAAGTTATAAGCCCACAAATGTGTAACTGGACTACTTCTTTAAATTGACACCAGATCCGGTGACCTTTGGGACATGGTTTGACCCCCTTAGGAAAGTGCTATCATCATGAAACGTTCAGATCACTTACAACTCAATAGATTCTACCTTCCTGTAACATTTCAGCCTGATTGGACCTTGTTTTCACACAAATGAACCCAGAATGATGTGAAATTGTGCTTAGTGCAGCATAATTCTGGGTGCCATTTAAAAACCATAAGTTCTAATGACTCCATTGCTTTTTGTGGTTGTAGGGGCTGTTGATTGGAGTACACTAAAACAAACCTAACCTCTCTAGGACATTCAGAAGCCAAGTTATAAGCCCACAAAGGTGTAACTGGACTACTTCTTTAAAGTGACACCAGGCCCGGTGACCTTTGGGACATGGTTTTACCCCCTATAGGAATGTGCGATCATCATGAAACGTTCAGATCACTTACAACTCAATAGATTCTACCTTCCTGTAACGTTTCAGCCTGATTGGACCTTGTTTTCACACAAATGAACCCAGAATGATGTGAAATTGTGCTTCGTGCAGCATAATTCTGGGTGCCATTTAAAAACCATAAGTGCTAATGACTCCATTCCTTTTTGTGGTTGTAGGGCCTGTTGATTGGAGAACACTAAAACAAACCTAACCTCTCTAGGACATTCAGAAGCCAAGTTATAAGCCCACAAAGGTGTAACTGGACTACTTCTTTAAAGTGACACCAGGCCCGGTGACCTTTGGGACATGGTTTTACCCCCTATAGGAATGTGCGATCATCATGAAACGTTCAGATCACTTACAACTCAATAGATTCTACCTTCCTGTAACGTTTCAGCCTGATTGGACCTTGTTTTCACACAAATGAACCCAGAATGATGTGAAATTGTGCTTCGTGCAGCATAATTCTGGGTGCCATTTAAAAACCATAAGTGCTAATGACTCCATTCCTTTTTGTGGTTGTAGGGCCTGTTGATTGGAGAACACTAAAACAAACCTAACCTCTCTAGGACATTCAGAAGCCAAGTTATAAGCCCACAAAGGTGTAACTGGACTACTTCTTTAAAGTGACACCAGGCCCGGTGACCTTTGGGACATGGTTTGACCCCCTTAGGAAAGTGCGATCATCTTGAAACGTTCAGATCACTTACAACTCAATAGATTCTACCTTCCTGTGACGTTTCAGCCTGATTGGACCTTGTTTTCACACAAATGAACCCAGAATGATGTGAAATTTTGCTTAGTGCAGCATAATTCTGGGTGCCCTTTACAAACCTTAAGTGCTAATGACTCCATTCCTTTTTGTGGTTGTAGGGGCTGTTGATTGGAGTACACTAAAACAAACCTTATCTCTCTAGGACATTCAGAAGCCAAGTTATAAGCCCACAAATGTGTAACTGGACTACTTCTTTAAATTGACACCAGATCCGGTGACCTTTGGGACATGGTTTGACCCCCTTAGGAAAGTGCTATCATCATGAAACGTTCAGATCCCTTACAACTAAATAGATTCTACCTTCTTGTAACGTTTCAGCCTGATTGGACCTTGTTTTCACACAAATGGACCCAGAATTATGTGAAATTGTGCTTAGTGCAGCATAATTCTGGGTGCCATTTAAAAACCATAAGTTCTAATGACTCCATTGCTTTTTGTGGTTGTAGGGGCTGTTGATTGGAGTACACTAAAACAAACCTAACCTCTCTAGGACATTCAGAAGCCAAGTTATAAGCCCACAAAGGTGTAACTGGACTACTTCTTTAAAGTGACACCAGGCCCGATGACCTTTGGGACATGGTTTTACCCCCTATAGGAATGTGCGATCATCATGAAACGTTCAGATCACTTACAACTCAATAGATTCTACCTTCCTGTAACGTTTCAGCCTGATTGGACCTTGTTTTCACACAAATGAACCCAGAATGATGTGAAATTGTGCTTCGTGCAGCATAATTCTGGGTGCCATTTAAAAACCATAAGTGCTAATGACTCCATTCCTTTTTGTGGTTGTAGGGCCTGTTGATTGGAGAACACTAAAACAAACCTAACCTCTCTAGGACATTCAGAAGCCAAGTTATAAGCCCACAAAGGTGTAACTGGACTACTTCTTTAAAGTGACACCAGGCCCGGTGACCTTTGGGACATGGTTTGACCCCCTTAGGAAAGTGCGATCATCTTGAAACGTTCAGATCACTTACAACTCAATAGATTCTACCTTCCTGTGACGTTTCAGCCTGATTGGACCTTGTTTTCACACAAATGAACCCAGAATGATGTGAAATTTTGCTTAGTGCAGCATAATTCTGGGTGCCCTTTACAAACCTTAAGTGCTAATGACTCCATTCCTTTTTGTGGTTGTAGGGGCTGTTGATTGGAGTACACTAAAACAAACCTTATCTCTCTAGGACATTCAGAAGCCAAGTTATAAGCCCACAAATGTGTAACTGGACTACTTCTTTAAATTGACACCAGATCCGGTGACCTTTGGGACATGGTTTGACCCCCTTAGGAAAGTGCTATCATCATGAAACGTTCAGATCCCTTACAACTAAATAGATTCTACCTTCTTGTAACGTTTCAGCCTGATTGGACCTTGTTTTCACACAAATGGACCCAGAATTATGTGAAATTGTGCTTCGTGCAACATATTTCTGGGTGCCATTTAAAAACAATAAGTGCTAATGACTCCATTCCTTTTTGTGGTTGTAGGGGCTGTTGATTGGAGTACACTAAAACAAACCTGATCTCTCTAGGACATTCAGAAGCCACGTTATAAGCCCACAAATGTGTAACTGGACTACTTCTTTAAATTGACACCAGATCCGGTGACCTTTGGGACATGGATTGATCCCCTTAGGAAAGTGCTATCATCATGAAACTTTCAGATCACTTACAACTCAATAGATTCTACCTTCCTGTAATGTTTCAGCCTGATTGGACCTTGTTTTCACACAAATGAACCCAGAATGATGTGAAATTGTGCTTCGTGCAACATATTTCTGGGTGCCATTTAAAAACCATAAGTGCTAATGACTCAATTCCTTTTTGTGGTTGTAGGTGCTGTTGATTGGAGTACACTAAAACAAACCTGATCTCTCTAGGACATTCAGAAGCCAATGTAAGGTTATGAAGTTCATGGTTTTCAACTCCATACAGCTGTCCCCTGTGCACAATAACACCGTCTAGAAAAACCAAGGTCGGGTGTTCCTCAGACTGTTTACATTCCAGGAGAAGAGTCCGAAGGAGAAGAAGAAACTTTACTTAATCAAAGTACTTTATTTGTGATTAAAATTATTAAGCACAACAGATGTTGATCAACAATAATCAAGTGAATGATCTGTGAAATAAATATGTCATGAATTATGTTTAATGAAAACAGGACTACGGCACAGACATACTGATCCTCATCTCCATAGAAACGCATGACACATTGTTCCAACCAATCAGAGCTTTCGGCTGCCGCAGGAGAATCTGGTGTTGACTTCAAGTGTCCAATCCACTTTACTGAAACTTAAAACAATTCAGAGATATAAAACAAGGCAACGCCATTTTAAGCCAGTTCCATTTGAATTCAGTTCTATTCACCATCATCCTAAAGAAAAGCGGAGCCTGGCCAGATGTGTTTTCTTTAAACTAAGAACTGTGAAACGGGAGATGTTCGTCGTTTAACAACCAGACGACGTCCTTTCAAAATAAGAGCACCTGCTGACGCCGACGAACGGTACCGGGGTCGACCCTCCAGACGGGCTTTGAAATGTTGTGATCGCTGCACCGACAGCTCCATCGTACATCCGAGGTCTCCAGACCTGGCATTTCCTGATCTACCTGGGAGACCCCCCACTGGGTACGTACACGGCAAAATAGCGGCTCATGTCATCACTTTATAAGCCTCGTGATATCTAGTCATAACAAAGACGACCAGATTCGATTACGTCAGCCTAGAGAATCTGAACCAGACACACACACACACCCACACACGCACCAACACAACATCCGAATCCATTCTCATCCATCACAGAGTAGTCCTGGTAGATTGTTTAGAAATTATAATTCAGTGATTAAAGATTCTCAAACGATCCCATCTCTCTCTTTTCATGTCTCAAAGTCAATACAGAGTGTTTAATTAAACTCCCTGATGATAAAAACAGCCTATTCTTCTGTTTATAAAAAGTGAACTACTAACAGTGTATTAAAATACAACTTTAGATAGTTACATCACTTTGATTCCGTTACAATATGGCGAGCCAAGCTTGATATCTGCACAGTTTATTCCACTTTGTGCCGACTCTGAGACATTTTATTTGGGATTTTTGGTTCAGTGTCTGTGTGTTAGGGAAAAGGAAAAAGCGAGCGCTTCCTCCTTCAGCTCTCAGAAAGGGGGGTGCACATTCATCACCCTCCAACAGGAGGCGCTGTTTCATCAAAACACCTTAAGTGCTGACGTGTGCTGGAGGCCATTTTGGGGCCTACATCTAAGGGTAAACATTTCTCCTGTTTTATTGCATTGGAACCGTCTGTTTATTGTTTGTCGCGGTGTTTGTGACACTGTGTGCATCCATTTGTGTAATCGGAGACAGAAGACTCCGTCGGAAATTTATTTCCATTCGATGAGCGCAGGATCCGCGCTATTCTTAGTCGGAATTCTCGTTAGCACCTGCCGTAGCTTGACTTGCTCGGTAAACGCTGTCAGCCGAGAACAACCGCAGAGCGATACTGCATCCAGATTGCGTACGCTATTGAGACCCTTTCAATCACGGCGCGAGATGCCCGTTGGTTGATCGAGGCAATTTTGAGACCCTGATCGCTACAGGGCGTTCGCTAGCATTAGCCGACGGGCTAACTAGCCACTCTCGGTAAGGAGGCTCGGGAACGCGTCCCGCGAAGCTTTCTAGCCGTTCCGACGCAGCGGAACTGCGTCCTTTAATCCGCTAAACCTTCCGGTACGGAGTACTTTGAGGTAACGTTAGCGGCGGTTCTAATAAACGCTACGGTGTTTAGAATCGTGTGATTGCTACGGGGATCAAAGCCGGGTGTCGGACGACGCATGCGCGGCGGTCCGCCATCTTAGGTGCCCGACACGTAGCTCGACCCGCCATCTTGGACAGGTCAAATGACAATGATATTTTTGGCATTATTGAGCAATTTTGCCCAAAATATTCATTCACCAGCCAAGCTTCCCTGTAACTAATTCTTTAAAAGATCTACAGGTAAGGTTGTTTCTAAATAAACATCTAATTAGAAGGCAAAATTCGAAGAATAAATTAGTAAATAAACAAGAAAAGACTATTTGCTATTTTGAAAATGGACTCAGAGGTAACGATGCAATTATCATCTCAACTTCAGGCGATGCAAAACACTTTCCTTCCAATGATGACTAACATGATGAACATGATCTGCAATCTTCAGAAAGACGTCGAGGGCGTCAAACAATTTGTGCGTGATTCTCAGGAGTCCCAGTCAGAGACTCCGTGTTTGCCTGAGAAGCCGCAAAGTGAGACTGAAATGCTGCAGGTTGATGTTTTCACAGGTTCTGATTCACAGGAAAACAACAACACCTCAAAGGAAAGCGACAACACCTCTCCGGTTGTTCCATCCGTGGCGATGTTAGGCGACGAACCCGCAGATGACGACCGCAGTACCACTACTACCACCGCCGTGTCTGAGAAAATTTTGCTTGCACCTCTGGTCGTGAGAAAGGGATCTAATAGGCCCGCAGTGGAGGTCACTGTAAATCAGAGACATCGCTGTGTCGCATTATTAGACACAGGAGCGGACATCTCGCTCATCAGCGGAGCTCTTTACAGCAGCATGTGCGAACAAAGGGGGGAGGACATCTCGCCCCCCACACTCATTTCGGGCCCAAAGGATTTTGACGAGTTCTATGGCGCTCCCTCGCCCGCGGCTGCGACGACTGAGGTCAACATCTCGATAGGAGGCATGTCCTTTAAACACCTCGTGTACATCAGCGAGGAGATGCCGATGCCCATGCTCTTAGGGTTGGACTGTCTCCAACGCCTTGACGCTAGAATCAGCGGTGCGTCCGGACAACTGTTTGCACGTGTGCGGAAGCCAAAGCCGTACAAACCGTGGCCTGACACAGGCGGACGCCCTTCGGTGGCATGTCTTTCGCGGGGGGACGCGATTTCGACCTCACCACCACTCTCGAAGCCACCGGGTAGACCCCCGGAACTTCTGTTACAGATTGAGAAGGTCATAGACCAAGCGGATGCTCTCACCAACGATGTCGAGCGAGACCAGCTAAGACAACTTTTGCTGAAGTACCAGGATTTTCTTTCACTTGACTCCTTGGACTGTGGTCTGACCACTATCCATGAAGTCCGGATTCCTACCAGGCCAGATGCACCGCCGTCCTTTGTGCGGCAATACAAGATTCCCCTGGCGTCCATAGAACCGGTCCAGGAAATCATTGACAGCCTCTTGGCTAACGGGGTCATTCGACCCTGCAACAGCACCTACTCGGCTCCGTTGTGGCCGGTACTGAAGCCTAATGGTAAGTGGCGACTTACCATTGACTACCGGCAACTCAACAAACAGGTCCCCTTGTCTAGGTGGCCTATGGCACGCCTGGAGCAGGAGCTTCCAAAAGTGAAAGATGCGAAGTACTTTTCCACCCTTGACATTGCGTCTGGATTCTGGACGATTCCCATCCACGAATCGGACCAACACAAATTTGCTTTCTCCTTTGCCAACCAGCAGTACACCTTCACCCGGTGTCCTTTTGGTTATTCCAACTCGCCAGCTGAGTTCAACATCTTCTTGAACAAGGCCTGCCCCGATGCTCGAGAGCGTGGGACACTCATCTATGTCGACGACATTCTTATTCGTCGGCGTACGTTGGATGACCACCTGGCCGAGCTGGACCATGTCATGGGTCAGCTCGCGGCGGCGGGTGCTAAGATCTCTCTCGCCAAGGGACAGTGGTGCAGGTCGCAAGTTCAGTACGTTGGCCTCCTTGTGGGACCACAGGGAGTGCAGCCTCAGCTTGGCAGGATTCAGGGTGTTGCCACCATCACACCTCCGACGAACGTCTCCGAACTTCGCAGCTTCTTGGGGGTCTGCAACTACTCGCGTCAGTTCGTGGAACATTACGCTGAGTTGGCACGACCTCTGACTAATCTGTTGAAGGAGGATGTGGCGTTCGAGTGGGCGGAGCAGCACCAGCAGGCCATGGATGACCTGAAGGCCACCATGTGCTCGGCTCCATGCTTGGCGCTCCCCGACTGTGACAAGGAGTTCCATCTTGAGGTTGGTTTCTCAGCTCACTGTTTGAGTGCTGGTCTCTACCAGATTCATGACTGCGACAGGCGTGTCGTGGCCTATGCTAGTAAGCTCTTGACTGGACCTGAGTTGAAATACTCGGACTGTGAAAAGGCTTTGCTTTCCACCATGTGGGCAGTTAAGTACTTTGCGAACTACATTGGCGGACAGAAAATCATCATTGAGACACAGCACCAGCCGGTGACCTTCCTTAACAGTCAGCGCATCAGAGATGGTGTGGTGACCAATTCATGAATCGCTTCGTGGCTGCTGGCTCTTCAAAGCTTCGATATCGAGGTGCGCTACGCCCAGAACCGACGTAGCCCTCTTGGCATGGGTTTGGCTGCGTGCCAACATTGCTCGGACGACGCCATCGCGTCAGTCCCGCCAGCCAGGCCCCCTCAGACTCTTCTAAACCATCAGTTCTATGACCAGAACCTGCAAACTCACCTGCTTGCAGCATTCTCGTTCGCACAGGCGTCTCTGGAAAAGTCAGCTGAAGGCAGAAAAACTTATTACGATAAGAAAGCCTCACATTCCGAACTCGATGTAGGTGACCAGGCCTGGTACTACATTTTCGCTCCCAAAACGGGTAACAACAATGCGACCTCGGGGAAGCTGGCTAAGAAACTTCTGCCCAGATGGTCGGGTCCATACCTGGTTACAGATAAGATCTCTCCGGTCGTGTATCAGATCAAGATCGCCGACAAAAACAAGGCGCCCGTCTACAAATGGGTACACAGGGACCATATCAAACTGCACAAGGGTCCCACAGATTTGGCCGATACCAACAACAACAATCCACCGACTTCAAAAGGGGGTTGATAAATACGTCCCGCTGGTTCCACAGATTTCTATCTCTGATTACACAAATTTGTTTGTTTGTGAGTGTACATGGTTGTCTTTCCTGTTATACGTCACATGCAGACTTAAGGTGTGTTGAGACGGACGTGCTGTGGGCTCCTGGAGTCAGGTAAAAGGCCAGGTAACAGTGAGTGAGTTAGGTCACATAGTACTGTTGTCCAAAATTTTGTTTTTTTTTTTATCTTTACTAATCACAATTCCTTAGGGGTACATTAACATGAACATGATTACTAACCACTGATTTACATTTTAGTACTGATTTACATTTCTGTTTTTTTTTATAGTACCTTTGACCAGTTGATTTTTACAGTGAAAAATTATGTTTGTGATTATCAATTCTTTGATTTATCCTACGGGGCTATAACCAATTTTGCCCCTGTCCTGACACAAGTATTTACAGTGAGGATTCACTGATACCAGTTAGGGTTTCTTTCATTTTTCTGCTTCTCGCATCATTCCTTTTTGCATCTTACACAGTCAGGGCTGCATCCATTTCTTCACTTAATGGGTAATTACACTTACAACTAACACAAGTACAAAAGGCACTCATAGAGTTAGGTTTTTATTATTTTTATTTCTTTGATGACATGAAATGCACTTTTGTCGTGTCTACATTGAAGTGCCTACACTGTGCTCTCTCTCCTCTGCTGAGCTGGTGAGGATCCTGCGTCCTGGGGGTGGATCCGTGACTCGTCATCTGCATCGACTACTCCTGGGTGGTGCTCTGGCTCGTTGGCCCTGGACGACTGTGATTCCGGCATGGCTGCTGGGATTCCTCATTCGTTGGGATTCCTGTCAACTGCTCTTCCCTTTTTGTGGATTACGATAAGTACTCTTTCAAAGTTCAATTTTTATTTGGAATATTGCCCTGCCTGCGGATACAACAATCGATTTTTAATTGGAATACTACCCTGTTCGTGGATACGTTCAAGATTTGCTGCTGCTTTGCTTTATTGCCGTGGGGATATGACTTTGCTATTGCTTAGTTTATGGCTTCCATGGGGAATGATTAATAACATGCTGACTTGTGTTCTTCCTGAGGAGTATGCGAGACTGTTCTCCGGCGTGGGGTTCGTGCCTCACCACAGACGGCTGTTCCTTTGGGATCGCATCCGGTTCGGGTGTCAAGATTCTTCATAACTTGGGTTTGTTCAACGACCAAGTGGTCTCTTGAAGGACCACATTGACCTTGAAAAGGGGGGATATGTAAGGTTATGAAGTTCATGGTTTTCAACTCCATACAGCTGTCCCCTGTGCACAATAACACCGTGTAGAAAAACCAAGGTCGGCTGTTCCTCAGACTGTTTACATTCCAGGAGAAGAGTCCGAAGGAGAAGAAGAAACTTTACTTAATCAAAGTACTTTATTTGTGATTAAAATTATTAAGCACAACAGATGTTGATCAACAATAATCAAGTGAATGATCTGTGAAATAAATATGTCATGAATTATGTTTAATGAAAACAGGACTACGGCACAGACATACTGATCCTCATCTCCATAGAAACGCATGACACATTGTTCCAACCAGTCAGAGCTTTCGGCTGCCGCAGGAGAATCTGGTGTTGACTTCAAGTGTCCAATCCACTTTACTGAAACTTAAAACAATTCAGAGATATAAAACAAGGCAACGCCATTTTAAGCCAGTTCCATTTTGACTTCAGTTCTATTCACCATCATCCTAAAGAAAAGCGGAGCCTGGCCAGATGTGTTTTCTTTAAACTAAGAACTGTGAAACGGGAGATGTTCGTCGTTTAACAACCAGATGACGTCCTTTCAAAATAAGAGCACCTGCTGACGCCGACGAACGGTACCAGGGTCGACCCTCCAGACGGGTTTTGAAACGTTGTGATCGCTGCACCGACAGCTCCATCGTACATCCGAGGTCTCCAGACCTGGCATTTCCTGATCTACCTGGGAGACCCCCCACTGGGTACGTACACGGCAAAATAGCGGCTCATGTCATCACTTTATAAGCCTCGTGATATCTAGTCATAACAAAGATGACCAGATTCGATTACGTCAGCCTAGAGAATCTGAACCAGACACACACACACACCCACACACGCACCAACACAACATCCGAATCCATTCTCATCCATCACAGAGTAGTCCTGGTAGATTGTTTAGAATTTATAATTCAGTAATTAAAGATTCTCAAACGATCCCATCTCTCTCTTTTCTTGTCTCAAAATCAATACAGAGTGTTTAATTAAACTCCCTGATGAAAAAAACAGCCTATTCTTCTGTTTATAAAAAGTGAACTACTAACAGTGTATTAAAATACAACTTTAGATAGTTACATCACTTTGATTCCGTTACACCAAGTTATAAGCCCACAAATGTGTAACTGGACTACTTCTTTAAATTGACACCAGATCCGGTGACCTCTGGGACATGGTTTGACCCCCTTAGGAAAGTGCTATCATCATGAAACGTTCAGATCACTTACAACTCAATAGATTCTACCTTCCTGTAACGTTTCAGCCTGATTGGACTTTGTTTTCACACAAATGAACCCAGAATGATGTGAAATTGTGCTTTGTGCAACATAATTCTGGGTGCCATTTAAAAACCATAAGTGCTAATGACTCCATTCCTTTTTGTGGTTGTAGGGGCTGTTGATTGGAGTATACTAAAACAAACCTGATCTCTCTAGGACATTCAGAAGCCAAGTTATAAGCCCACAAAGGTGTAACTGGACTACTTCTTTAAAGTGACACCAGGCCCGGTGACCTTTGGGACATGGTTTGACCCCCTATAGGAACGTGCGATCATCATGAAACGTTCAGATCACTTACAACTCAATAGATTCTACCTTCTTGTAACGTTTCAGCCTGAATGGACCTTGTTTTCACACAAATGGACCCAGAATGTTGTGAAATTGTGCTTCGTGCAACATAATTCTGGGTGCCATTTAAAAACCATAAGTGCTAATGACTCCATTCCTTTTTGGATTGTAGGGGCTCTTTATTGTAGTATACTAAAACAAACCTGATCTCTCTAGGACATTCAGAAGCCAAGTTATAAGCCCACAAAGGTGTAACTGGACAACTTCTTTAAATTGACACCAGATCCGGTGACCTTTGGGACCTGGTTTGACCCCCTTAGGAAAGTGCTATCATCATGAAACGTTCAGATAACTTACAACTCAATAGATTCTACCTTCCTGTAACATTTCATTCTGATTGGACCTTGTTTTCACACAAAAGAACCCAGAATGATGTGAAATTGTGCTTCGTGCAACATAATTCTGGGTGCCATTTACAAACCATAAGTGCTAATGACTCCATTCCTTTTTGAGGTTGTAGGGGCTGTTGATTGGAGTACACTAAAACAAACCTGATCTCTCTTGGACATTCAGAAGCCAAGTTATAAGCCCTCAAAGGTGTAAATGGACTACTTCTTTAAAGTGACACCAGGCCCGGTGACCTTTGGGACATGGTTTGACCCCCTATAGGAAAGTGCTATCATCATGAAACGTTCAGATCACTTACAACTCAATAGATTCTACCTTCTTGTAACGTTTCAGCCTGATTGGACATTGTTTTCACACAAATGAACCCAGAATGATGTGAAATTGTGCTTAGTGCAGCATAATGCTGGGTGCCATTTACAAACCATAAGTGCTAATGACTCCATTCCTTTTTGTGGTTGTAGGGGCTGTTGGTTGGAGTACATTAAAACAAACCTGATCTCTCTAGGACATTCAGAAGCCAAGTTATAAGCCCACAAATGTGTAACTGGACTACTTCTTTAAAGTGACACCAGGCCCGGTGACCTTTGGGACATGGTTTGACCCCCTATAGGAATGTGCGATCATCTTGAAACGTTCAGATCACTTACAACTCAATAGATTTTACCTTCCTGTAATGTTTCAGCCTGATTGGACCTTGTTTTCACACAAATGAACACAGAATGATGTGAAATTGTGCGTCGTGCAACTTAATTCTGGGTGCCATTTAAAAACCATAAGTGCTAATGACTCCATTCCTTTTTGTGGTTGTAGGGGCTGTTGATTGGAGTATACTAAAACAAACCTGATCTCTCTAGGACATTCAGAAGCCAAGTTATAAGCCCACAAAGGTGTAACTGGACTACTTCTTTAAATTGACACCAGATCCGGTGACCTTTGGGACATGGTTTGACCCCCTTAGGAAAGTGCTATCATCATGAAACGTTCAGATCACTTACAACTCAATAGATTCTACCTTCCTGTAACATTTCAGCCTGATTTGACCTTGTTTTCACACAAATGAACCCAGAATGATGTGAAATTGTGCTTCGTGCAGCATAATTTTGGGTGCCATTTAAAAACCATGAGAGCTAATGACTCCATTCCTTTTTGAGGTTGTAGGGGCTGTTGATTGAAGTACACTAAAACAAACCTGATCTCTCTAGGATATTCAGAAGCCAAGTTATAAGCCCTCAAAGGTGTAACTGGACTACTTTAAAGTGACACCAGGCCCGGTGACCTTTGGGACATGGTTTGACCCCCTATAGGAATGTGCGATCATCATGAAACGTTCAGATCACTTACAACTCAATAGATTCTACCTTCTTGTAACGTTTCAGCCTGATTGGACCTTGTTTTCACACAAATGGACCCAGAATGATGTGAAATTGTGCTTCGTGCAACATAATTCTGGGTGCCATTTACAAACCATAAGTGCTAATGATTCCATTCCTTTTTGTGGTTTTAGGGGCTGTTGATTGGAGAACACAAAAACAAACCTAACCTCTCTAGGACATTCAGAAGCCAAGTTATAAGCCCACAAAGGTGTAACTGGACTGCTTCTTTAAAGTGACACCAGGCCCGGTGACCTTTGGGACATGGTTTGACCCCCTATAGGAATGTGCGATCATCTTGAAACGTTCAGATCACTTACAACTTAATAGATTTTACCTTCCTGTAACGTTTCAGCCTGAATGGACCTTGTTTTCACACAAATGAACACAGAATGATGTGAAATTGTGCTATGTGCAACATAATTCTGGGTGCCATTTAAAAACCATAAGTGCTAATGACTCCATTCCTTTTTGTGGTTGTAGGGGCTGTTGATTGGAGTATACTAAAACAAACCTGATCTCTCTAGGACATTCAGAAGCCAAGTTATAAGCCCACAAAGGTGTAACTGGACTACTTCTTTAAATTGAGACCAGATCCGGTGACCTTTGGGACATGGTTTGACCCCCTTAGGAAAGTGCTATCATCATGAAACGTTCAGATCACTTACAACTCAATAGATTCTACCTTCCTGTAACATTTCAGCCTTATTTGACCTTGTTTTCACACAAATGAACCCAGAATGATGTGAAATTGTGCTTCGTGCAACATAATTCTGGGTGCCATTTAAAAACCATAAGTGCCAATGACTCCATTCCTTTTTGAGGTTGTAGGGGCTGTTGATTGAAGTACACTAAAACAAACCTGATCTCTCTAGGATATTCAGAAGCCAAGTTATAAGCCCTCAAAGGTGTAACTGGACTACTTTAAAGTGACACCAGGCCCGGTGACCTTTGGGACATGGTTTGACCCCCTATAGGAATGTGCGATCATCATGAAACGTTCAGATCACTTACAACTCAATATATTCTACCTTCTTGTAACGTTTCAGCCTGAATGGACCTTGTTTTCACACAAATGGACCCAGAATGATGTGAAATTGTGCTTCGTGCAACATAATTCTGGGTGCCATTTACAAACCATAAGTGCTAATGATTCCATTCCTTTTTGTGGTTGTAGGGGCTGTTGGTTGGAGTACATTAAAACAAACCTGATCTCTCTAGGACATTCAGAAGCCAAGTTATAAGCCCACAAATGTGTAACTGGACTACTTCTTTAAATTGACACCAGATCGGGTGACCTTTGGGACATGGTTTGACCCCCTTAGGAAAGTGCTATCATCATGAAACGTTCAGATCACTTACAACTCAATAGATTCTACCTTCCTGTAACATTTCAGCATGATTGGACCTTGTTTTCACACAAAAGAACCCAGAATGATGTGAAATTGTGCTTCGTGCAACATAATTCTGGGTGCCATTTAAAAACCATAAGTGCTAATGACTCCATTCCTTTTTGTGGTTGTAGGGGCTGTTGGTTGGAGTACATTAAAACAAACCTGATCTCTCTAGGACATTCAGAAGCCAAGTTATAAGCCCACAAATGTGTAACTGGACTACTTCTTTAAATTGACACCAGATCCGGTGACCTTTGGGACATGGTTTGACCCCCTTAGGAAAGTGCTATCATCATGAAACGTTCAGATCGCTTACAACTCAATAGATTCTACCTTCCTGTAACGTTTCAGCCTGATTGGACCTTGTTTTCACACAAATGAACCCAGAATGATGTGAAATTGTGCTTCGTGCAACATAATTCTGGGTGCCATGTACAAACCATAAGTGCTAATGACTCCATTCCTTTTTGTGGTTGTAGGGGCTGTTGATTGGAGAACACTAAAACAAACCTAACCTCTCTAGGACATTCAGAAGCCAAGTTATAAGCCCACAAAGGTGTAACTGGACTGCTTCTTTAAATTGACACCAGGCCCGGTGACCTTTGGGACATGGTTTGACCCCCTATAGGAATGTGCGATCATCTTGAAACGTTCAGATCACTTACAACTCAATAGATTTTACCTTCCTGTAAAGTTTCAGCCTGATTGGACCTTGTTTTCACACAAATGAACCCAGAATGATGTGAAATTGTGCTTCGTGCAACATAATTCTGGGTGCCATTTACAAACCATAAGTGCTAATGACTCCATTCCTTTTTGTGGTTGTAGGGGCTGTTGATTGGAGTATACTAAAACAAACATGATCTCTCTAGGACATTCAGAAGCGAAGTTATAAGCCCACAAAGGTGTAACTGGACTACTTTAAATTGACACCAGATCCGGGGACCTTTGGGACATGGTTTGACCCCCTTAGGAAAGTGCTATCATCATGAAACGTTCAGATCACTTACAACTCAATAGATTCTACCTTCCTGTAACATTTCAGCCTGATTGGACCTTGTTTTCACACAAATGAACCCAGAATGATGTGAAATTGTGCTTCGTGCAACATAATTCTGGGTGCCATTTAAAAACCATAAGTGCTAATGACTCCATTCCTTTTTGAGGTTGTAGGGGCTGTTGATTGGAGTACACTAAAACAAACCTGATCTCTCTAGGACATTCAGAAGCCAAGTTATAAGCCCTCAAAGGTGTAACTGGACTACTTCTTTAAAGTGACACCAGGCCCGGTGACCTTTGGGACATGGTTTGACCCCCTTAGGAAAGTGCTATCATCATGAAACGTTCAGATCACTTACAACTCAATAGATTCTACCTTCCTGTAACATTTCAGCCTGATTGGACCTTGTTTTCACACAAAAGAACCCAGAATGATGTGAAATTGTGCTTCGTGCAACATAATTCTGGGTGCCATTTACAAACCTTAAGTGCTAATGACTCCATTCCTTTTTGTGGTTGTAGGGGCTGTTGATTAGAGTACACTAAAACAAACCTGATCTCTCTAGGACATTCAGAAGCCAAGTTATAAGCCCACAAATGTGTAACTGGACTACTTCTTTAAATTGACACCAGATCCGGTGACCTTTGGGACATGGTTTGACCCCCTTAGCAAAGTGCTATCATCATGAAACGTTCAGATCACTTACAACTCAATAGATTCTACCTTCCTGTAACGTTTCAGCCTGATTGGACCTTGTTTTCACACAAAAGAACCCAGAATGATGTGAAATTGTGCTTCGTGCAACATAATTCTGGGTGCCATTTAAAAACCATAAGTGCTAATGACTCCATTTCTTTTTGAGGTTGTAGGGGCTGTTGATTGGAGTACACTAAAACAAACCTGATCTCTCTAGGACATTCAGAAGCCAAGTTATAAGCCCTCAAAGCTGTAAATGGACTACTTCTTTAAAGTGACACCAGGCCCGGTGACCTTTGGGACATGGTTTGACCCCCTATAGGAATGTGCGATCATCATGAAACGTTCAGATCACTTACAACTCAATAGATTCTACCTTCTTGTAACGTTTCAGCCTGATTGGACCTTGTTTTCACACAAATGAACCCAGAATGATGTGAAATTGTGCTTAGTGCAGCATAATTCTGGGTGCCATTTACAAACCATAAGTGCTAATGACTCCATTCCTTTTTGTGGTTGTAGGGGCTGTTGGTTGGAGTACATTAAAACAAACCTGATCTCTCTAGGACATTCAGAAGCCAAGTTATAAGCCCACAAATGTGTAACTGGACTTCTTCATTAAATTGACACCAGATCCGGTGACCTTTGGGACATGGTTTGACCCCCTTAGAGAAGTGCTATCATCATGAAACGTTCAGATCACTTACAACTCAATAGATTCTACCTTCCTGTAACGTTTCAGCCTGATTGGACCTTGTTTTCACACAAATGAACCCAGAATGATGTGAAATTGTGCTTTGTGCAGCATAATTCTGGGTGCCATTTACAAACCATAAGTGCTAATGACTCCATTCCTTTTTGTGGTTGTAGGGGCTGTTGATTAGAGTATACTAAAACAAACCTGATCTCTCTAGGACATTCAGAAGCCCAGTTATAAGCCCACAAAGGTGTAACTGGACTGCTTCTTTAAAGTGACACCAGGCCCGGTGACCTTTGGGACATGGTTTGACCCCCTATAGGAATGTGCGCTCATCTTGAAACGTTCAGATCACTTACAACTCAATAGATTTTACCTTCCTGTAACGTTTCAGCCTGATTGGACCTTGTTTTCACACAAATGAACCCAGAATGATGTGAAATTGTGCTTCGTGCAACATAATTCTGGGTGCCATTTAAAAACCATAAGTGCTAATGACTCCATTCCTTTTTGTGGTTGTAGGGGCTGTTGACTGGAGTATACTAAAACAAACCTGATCTCTCTAGGACATTCAGAAGCCAAGTTATAAGCCCACAAATGTGTAACTGGACTACTTCTTTAAATTGACACCAGATCCGGGGACCTTTGGGACATGGTTTGCCCCCCTCAGGAAAGTGCTATCATCATGAAACGTTCAGATTTCTTACAACTCAATAGATTCTACCTTCCTGTAACATTTCAGCCTGATTGAACCTTGTTTTCACACAAATGAACCCAGAATGATGTGAAATTGTTCTTCGTGCAACATAATTCTGGGTGCCATTTAAAAACCATAAGTGCTAATGACTCCATTCCTTTTTGAGGTTGTAGGGGCTGTTGATTGGAGTACACTAAAACAAACCTGATCTCTCTAGGACATTCAGAAGCCAAGTTATAAGCCCTCAAAGGTGTAAATGGACTACTTCTTTAAAGTGACACCAGGCCCGGTGACCTTTGGGACATGGTTTGACCCCCTATAGGAATGTGCGATCATCATGAAACGTTCAGATCACTTACAACTCAATAGATTCTACCTTCTTGTAACGTTTCAGCCTGATTGGACCTTGTTTTCACACAAATGAACCCAGAATGATGTGAAATTGTGCTTCGTGCAACATAATTCTGGGTGCCATTTACAAACCATAAGTGCTAATGACTCCATTCCTTTTTGTGGTTGTAGGGGCTGTTGATTGGAGTATACTAAAACAAACATGATCTCTCTAGGACATTCAGAAGCGAAGTTATAAGCCCACAAAGGTGTAACTGGACTACTTTAAATTGACACCAGATCCGGGGACCTTTGGGACATGGTTTGACCCCCTTAGGAAAGTGCTATCATCATGAAACGTTCAGATCACTTACAACTCAATAGATTCTACCTTCCTGTAACATTTCAGCCTGATTGGACCTTGTTTTCACACAAATGAACCCAGAATGATGTGAAATTGTGCTTCGTGCAACATAATTCTGGGTGCCATTTAAAAACCATAAGTGCTAATGACTCCATTCCTTTTTGAGGTTGTAGGGGCTGTTGATTGGAGTACACTAAAACAAACCTGATCTCTCTAGGACATTCAGAAGCCAAGTTATAAGCCCTCAAAGGTGTAACTGGACTACTTCTTTAAAGTGACACCAGGCCCGGTGACCTTTGGGACATGGTTTGACCCCCTTAGGAAAGTGCTATCATCATGAAACGTTCAGATCACTTACAACTCAATAGATTCTACCTTCCTGTAACATTTCAGCCTGATTGGACCTTGTTTTCACACAAATGAACCCAGAATGATGTGAAATTGTGCTTCGTGCAACATAATTCTGGGTGCCATTTACAAACCTTAAGTGCTAATGACTCCATTCCTTTTTGTGGTTGTAGGGGCTGTTGATTAGAGTACACTAAAACAAACCTGATCTCTCTAGGACATTCAGAAGCCAAGTTATAAGCCCACAAATGTGTAACTGGACTACTTCTTTAAATTGACACCAGATCCGGTGACCTTTGGGACATGGTTTGACCCCCTTAGCAAAGTGCTATCATCATGAAACGTTCAGATCACTTACAACTCAATAGATTCTACCTTCCTGTAACGTTTCAGCCTGATTGGACCTTGTTTTCACACAAAAGAACCCAGAATGATGTGAAATTGTGCTTCGTGCAACATAATTCTGGGTGCCATTTAAAAACCATAAGTGCTAATGACTCCATTTCTTTTTGAGGTTGTAGGGGCTGTTGATTGGAGTACACTAAAACAAACCTGATCTCTCTAGGACATTCAGAAGCCAAGTTATAAGCCCTCAAAGCTGTAAATGGACTACTTCTTTAAAGTGACACCAGGCCCGGTGACCTTTGGGACATGGTTTGACCCCCTATAGGAATGTGCGATCATCATGAAACGTTCAGATCACTTACAACTCAATAGATTCTACCTTCTTGTAACGTTTCAGCCTGATTGGACCTTGTTTTCACACAAATGAACCCAGAATGATGTGAAATTGTGCTTAGTGCAGCATAATTCTGGGTGCCATTTACAAACCATAAGTGCTAATGACTCCATTCCTTTTTGTGGTTGTAGGGGCTGTTGGTTGGAGTACATTAAAACAAACCTGATCTCTCTAGGACATTCAGAAGCCAAGTTATAAGCCCACAAATGTGTAACTGGACTTCTTCATTAAATTGACACCAGATCCGGTGACCTTTGGGACATGGTTTGACCCCCTTAGAGAAGTGCTATCATCATGAAACGTTCAGATCACTTACAACTCAATAGATTCTACCTTCCTGTAACGTTTCAGCCTGATTGGACCTTGTTTTCACACAAATGAACCCAGAATGATGTGAAATTGTGCTTTGTGCAGCATAATTCTGGGTGCCATTTACAAACCATAAGTGCTAATGACTCCATTCCTTTTTGTGGTTGTAGGGGCTGTTGATTAGAGTATACTAAAACAAACCTGATCTCTCTAGGACATTCAGAAGCCCAGTTATAAGCCCACAAAGGTGTAACTGGACTGCTTCTTTAAAGTGACACCAGGCCCGGTGACCTTTGGGACATGGTTTGACCCCCTATAGGAATGTGCGCTCATCTTGAAACGTTCAGATCACTTACAACTCAATAGATTTTACCTTCCTGTAACGTTTCAGCCTGATTGGACCTTGTTTTCACACAAATGAACCCAGAATGATGTGAAATTGTGCTTCGTGCAACATAATTCTGGGTGCCATTTAAAAACCATAAGTGCTAATGACTCCATTCCTTTTTGTGGTTGTAGGGGCTGTTGACTGGAGTATACTAAAACAAACCTGATCTCTCTAGGACATTCAGAAGCCAAGTTATAAGCCCACAAATGTGTAACTGGACTACTTCTTTAAATTGACACCAGATCCGGGGACCTTTGGGACATGGTTTGCCCCCCTCAGGAAAGTGCTATCATCATGAAACGTTCAGATTTCTTACAACTCAATAGATTCTACCTTCCTGTAACATTTCAGCCTGATTGAACCTTGTTTTCACACAAATGAACCCAGAATGATGTGAAATTGTTCTTCGTGCAACATAATTCTGGGTGCCATTTAAAAACCATAAGTGCTAATGACTCCATTCCTTTTTGAGGTTGTAGGGGCTGTTGATTGGAGTACACTAAAACAAACCTGATCTCTCTAGGACATTCAGAAGCCAAGTTATAAGCCCTCAAAGGTGTAAATGGACTACTTCTTTAAAGTGACACCAGGCCCGGTGACCTTTGGGACATGGTTTGACCCCCTATAGGAATGTGCGATCATCATGAAACGTTCAGATCACTTACAACTCAATAGATTCTACCTTCTTGTAACGTTTCAGCCTGATTGGACCTTGTTTTCACACAAATGAACCCAGAATGATGTGAAATTGTGCTTCGTGCAACATAATTCTGGGTGCCATTTACAAACCATAAGTGCTAATGACTCCATTCCTTTTTGTGGTTGTAGGGGCTGTTGATTGGAGTATACTAAAACAAACATGATCTCTCTAGGACATTCAGAAGCGAAGTTATAAGACCACAAAGGTGTAACTGGACTACTTTAAATTGACACCAGATCCGGGGACCTTTGGGACATGGTTTGACCCCCTTAGGAAAGTGCTATCATCATGAAACGTTCAGATCACTTACAACTCAATAGATTCTACCTTCCTGTAACATTTCAGCCTGATTGGACCTTGTTTTCACACAAATGAACCCAGAATGATGTGAAATTGTGCTTCGTGCAACATAATTCTGGGTGCCATTTAAAAACCATAAGTGCTAATGACTCCATTCCTTTTTGAGGTTGTAGGGGCTGTTGATTGGAGTACAATAAAACAAACCTGATCTCTCTAGGACATTCAGAAGCCAAGTTATAAGCCCTCAAAGGTGTAACTGGACTACTTCTTTAAAGTGACACCAGGCCCGGTGACCTTTGGGACATGGTTTGACCCCCTTAGGAAAGTGCTATCATCATGAAACGTTCAGATCACTTACAACTCAATAGATTCTACCTTCCTGTAACATTTCAGCCTGATTGGACCTTGTTTTCACACAAATGAACCCAGAATGATGTGAAATTGTGCTTCGTGCAACATAATTCTGGGTGCCATTTACAAACCTTAAGTGCTAATGACTCCATTCCTTTTTGTGGTTGTAGGGGCTGTTGATTAGAGTACACTAAAACAAACCTGATCTCTCTAGGACATTCAGAAGCCAAGTTATAAGCCCACAAATGTGTAACTGGACTACTTCTTTAAATTGACACCAGATCCGGTGACCTTTGGGACATGGTTTGACCCCCTTAGCAAAGTGCTATCATCATGAAACGTTCAGATCACTTACAACTCAATAGATTCTACCTTCCTGTAACGTTTCAGCCTGATTGGACCTTGTTTTCACACAAAAGAACCCAGAATGATGTGAAATTGTGCTTCGTGCAACATAATTCTGGGTGCCATTTAAAAACCATAAGTGCTAATGACTCCATTTCTTTTTGAGGTTGTAGGGGCTGTTGATTGGAGTACACTAAAACAAACCTGATCTCTCTAGGACATTCAGAAGCCAAGTTATAAGCCCTCAAAGCTGTAAATGGACTACTTCTTTAAAGTGACACCAGGCCCGGTGACCTTTGGGACATGGTTTGACCCCCTATAGGAATGTGCGATCATCATGAAACGTTCAGATCACTTACAACTCAATAGATTCTACCTTCTTGTAACGTTTCAGCCTGATTGGACCTTGTTTTCACACAAATGAACCCAGAATGATGTGAAATTGTGCTTAGTGCAGCATAATTCTGGGTGCCATTTACAAACCATAAGTGCTAATGACTCCATTCCTTTTTGTGGTTGTAGGGGCTGTTGGTTGGAGTACATTAAAACAAACCTGATCTCTCTAGGACATTCAGAAGCCAAGTTATAAGCCCACAAATGTGTAACTGGACTTCTTCATTAAATTGACACCAGATCCGGTGACCTTTGGGACATGGTTTGACCCCCTTAGAGAAGTGCTATCATCATGAAACGTTCAGATCACTTACAACTCAATAGATTCTACCTTCCTGTAACGTTTCAGCCTGATTGGACCTTGTTTTCACACAAATGAACCCAGAATGATGTGAAATTGTGCTTTGTGCAGCATAATTCTGGGTGCCATTTACAAACCATAAGTGCTAATGACTCCATTCCTTTTTGTGGTTGTAGGGGCTGTTGATTAGAGTATACTAAAACAAACCTGATCTCTCTAGGACATTCAGAAGCCAAGTTATAAGCCCACAAAGGTGTAACTGGACTGCTTCTTTAAAGTGACACCAGGCCCGGTGACCTTTGGGACATGGTTTGACCCCCTATAGGAATGTGCGCTCATCTTGAAACGTTCAGATCACTTACAACTCAATAGATTTTACCTTCCTGTAACGTTTCAGCCTGATTGGACCTTGTTTTCACACAAATGAACCCAGAATGATGTGAAATTGTGCTTCGTGCAACATAATTCTGGGTGCCATTTAAAAACCATAAGTGCTAATGACTCCATTCCTTTTTGTGGTTGTAGGGGCTGTTGACTGGAGTATACTAAAACAAACCTGATCTCTCTAGGACATTCAGAAGCCAAGTTATAAGCCCACAAATGTGTAACTGGACTACTTCTTTAAATTGACACCAGATCCGGGGACCTTTGGGACATGGTTTGCCCCCCTCAGGAAAGTGCTATCATCATGAAACGTTCAGATTTCTTACAACTCAATAGATTCTACCTTCCTGTAACATTTCAGCCTGATTGAACCTTGTTTTCACACAAATGAACCCAGAATGATGTGAAATTGTTCTTCGTGCAACATAATTCTGGGTGCCATTTAAAAACCATAAGTGCTAATGACTCCATTCCTTTTTGAGGTTGTAGGGGCTGTTGATTGGAGTACACTAAAACAAACCTGATCTCTCTAGGACATTCAGAAGCCAAGTTATAAGCCCTCAAAGGTGTAAATGGACTACTTCTTTAAAGTGACACCAGGCCCGGTGACCTTTGGGACATGGTTTGACCCCCTATAGGAATGTGCGATCATCATGAAACGTTCAGATCACTTACAACTCAATAGATTCTACCTTCTTGTAACGTTTCAGCCTGATTGGACCTTGTTTTCACACAAATGAACCCAGAATGATGTGAAATTGTGCTTAGTGCAGCATAATTCCGGGTGCCATTTACAAACCATAAGTGCTAATGACTCCATTCCTTTTTGTGGTTGTAGGGGCTGTTGGTTGGAGGACATTAAAACAAACCTGATCTCTCTAGGACATTTAGAAGCCAAGTTATAAGCCCACAAATGTGTAACTGGACTACTTCTTTAAATTGACACCAGATCCGGTGACCTTTGGGACATGGTTTGACCCCCTTAGGAAAGGGCTATCATCATGAAACGTTCAGATCGCTTACAACTCAATAGATTCTACCTTCCTGTAACGTTTCAGCATGATTGGACCTTGTTTTCACACAAATGAACCCAGCATGATGTGAAAATGTGCTTCGTGCAACATAATTCTGGGTGCCATTTACAAACCATAAGTGCTAATGACTCCATTCCTTTTTGTGGTTGTAGGGGCTGTTGATTGGAGAAAACTAAAACAAACCTAACCTCTCTCGGACATTCAGAAGCCAAGTTATAAGCCCACAAATGTGTAACTGGACTACTTTAAATTGACAACAGATCCGGTGACCTTTGGGACATGGTTTGACCCCCTTATGAAAGTGCTATCATCATGAAACAACCAGATCGCGTACAACTCAATAGATTTTACCTTCCTGTAATGTTTCAGCCTGATTGGACCTTGTTTTCACACAAATGAACCCATAATGATGTGAAATTGTGCTTCGTGCAACATAATTCTGGGTGCAATTTAAAAACCATAACTGCTAATGACTCCATTCCTTTTTGTGGTTGTAGGGACTGTTGATTTGAGTATACTAAAACAAACCTGATCTCTCTAGGACATTCAGAAGCCAAGTTATAAGCCCACAAAGGTGTAACTGGACTACTTCTTTAAATTGACACCAGATCCGGTGACCTTTGGGACATGGTTTGACCCCCTTAGGAAAGTGCAATCATCATGAAACGTTCAGATCGCTTACAAATCAATAGATTCTACCTTCCTGTAGCGTTTCAGCCTGATTGGACCTTGTTTTCACACAAATGAACCCAGAATGATGTGAAATTGTGCTTCGTGCAACACAATTCTGGGTGCCATTTAAAAACCATAAGTGCTAATGACTCCATTCCTTTTTGTGGTTGTAGGGGCTGTTGACTGGAGTATACTAAAACAAACCTGATCTCTCTAGGACATTCAGAAGCCAAGTTATAAGCCCACAAAGGTGTAACTGGACTACTTCTTTAAATTGACACCAGATCCGGGGACCTTTGGGACATGGTTTGCCCCCCTCAGGAAAGTGCTATCATCATGAAACGTTCAGATTTCTTACAACTCAATAGATTCTACCTTCCTGTAACATTTCAGCCTGATTGAACCTTGTTTTCACACAAATGAACCCAGAATGATGTGAAATTGTTCTTCGTGCAACATAATTCTGGGTGCCATTTAAAAACCATAAGTGCTAATGACTCCATTCCTTTTTGAGGTTGTAGGGGCTGTTGATTGGAGTACACTAAAACAAACCTGATCTCTCTAGGACATTCAGAAGCCAAGTTATAAGCCCTCAAAGGTGTAAATGGACTACTTCTTTAAAGTGACACCAGGCCCGGTGACCTTTGGGACATGGTTTGACCCCCTATAGGAATGTGCGATCATCATGAAACGTTCAGATCACTTACAACTCAATAGATTCTACCTTCTTGTAACGTTTCAGCCTGATTGGACCTTGTTTTCACACAAATGAACCCAGAATGATGTGAAATTGTGCTTAGTGCAGCATAATTCCGGGTGCCATTTACAAACCATAAGTGCTAATGACTCCATTCCTTTTTGTGGTTGTAGGGGCTGTTGGTTGGAGGACATTAAAACAAACCTGATCTCTCTAGGACATTTAGAAGCCAAGTTATAAGCCCACAAATGTGTAACTGGACTACTTCTTTAAATTTACACCAGATCCGGTGACCTTTGGGACATGGTTTGACCCCCTTAGGAAAGGGCTATCATCATGAAACGTTCAGATCGCTTACAACTCAATAGATTCTACCTTCCTGTAACGTTTCAGCATGATTGGACCTTGTTTTCACACAAATGAACCCAGCATGATGTGAAATTGTGCTTCGTGCAACATAATTCTGGGTGCCATTTACAAACCATAAGTGCTAATGACTCCATTCCTTTTTGTGGTTGTAGGGGCTGTTGATTGGAGAAAACTAAAACAAACCTAACCTCTCTCGGACATTCAGAAGCCAAGTTATAAGCCCACAAATGTGTAACTGGACTACTTTAAATTGACAACAGATCCGGTGACCTTTGGGACATGGTTTGACCCCCTTATGAAAGTGCTATCATCATGAAGCAACCAGATCGCGTACAAATCAATAGATTCTACCTTCCTGTAGCGTTTCAGCCTGATTGGACCTTGTTTTCACACAAATGAACCCAGAATGATGTGAAATTGTGCTTCGTGCAACATAATTCTGGGTGCCATTTACAAACCATAAGTGCTAATAACTCCATTCCTTTTTGTGGTTGTAGGGGCTGTTGATTGGAGAACACTAAAACAAACCTAACCTCTCTAGGACATCCAGAAGCCAAGTTATAAGCCCACAAAGGTGTAACTGGACTGCTTCTTTAAAGTGACACCAGGCCCGGTGACCTTTGGGACATGGTTTGACCCCCTATAGGAATGTGCGATCATCTTGAAACGTTCAGATCACTTACAACTCAATAGATTTTACCTTCCTGTAACGTTTCAGCCTGATTGGACCTTGTTTTCACACAAATGAACCCAGAATGATGTGAAATTGTGCTTCGTGCAACATAATTCTGGGTGCCATTTAAAAACCATAAGTGCTAATGACTCCATTCCTTTTTGAGGTTGTGGGGGCTGTTGATTGGAGTACACTAAAACACACCTGATCTCTCTAGGACATTCAGAAGCCAAGTTATAAGCCCTCAAAGGTGTAACTGGACTACTTCTTTAAAGTGACACCAGGCCCGGTGACCTTTGGGACATGGTTTGACCCCCTTAGGAAAGTGCTATCATCATGAAACGTTCAGATCACTTACAACTCAATAGATTCTACCTTCCTGTAACATTTCAGCCTGATTGGACCTTGTTTTCACACAAATGACCCCAGAATGATGTGAAATTGTGCTTCGTGCAACATAATTCTGGGTGCCATTTACAAACCTTAAGTGCTAATGACTCCATTCCTTTTTGTTGTTGAAGGGGCTGTTGAATGGAGTACACTAAAACAAACCTGATCTCTCTAGGACATTCAGAAGCCAAGTTATAAGCCCACAAATGTGTAACTGAACTACTTTAAATTGACACCAGATCCGGTGACCTTTGGGACATGGTTTGACCCCCTTAGGAAAGCGCTATCATCATGAAACGTTCAGATCACTTACAACTCAATAGATTCTACCTTCCTGTAACGTTTCAGCCTGATTGGACCTTGTTTTCACACAAATGAACCCAGAATGATGTGAAATTGTGCTTTGTGCAGCATAATTCTGGGTGCCATTTACAAACCATAAGTGCTAATGACTCCATTCCTTTTTGTGGTTGTAGGGGCTGTTGATTAGAGTATACTAAAACAAACCTGATCTCTCTAGGTTATTCAGAAGCCAAGTTATAAGCCCACAAAGGTGTAACTGGACTGCTTCTTTAAAGTGACACCAGGCCCGGTGACCTTTGGGACATGGTTTGACCCCCTATAGGAATGTGCGATCATCTTGAAACGTTCAGATCACTTACAACTCAATAGATTTTACCTTCCTGTAACGTTTCAGCCTGATTGGACCTTGTTTTCACACAAATGAACCCAGAATGATGTGAAATTGTGCTTCGTGCAACATAATTCTGGGTGCCATTTAAAAACCATAAGTGCTAATGACTCCATTCCTTTTTGTGGTTGTAGGGGCTGTTGACTGGAGTATACTAAAACAAACCTGATCTCTCTAGGACATTCAGAAGCCAAGTTATAAGCCCACAAATGTGTAATTGAACTACTGTAAATTGACACCAGATCCGGTGACCTTTGGGACATGGTTTGACCACCTTAGGAAAGCGCTATCATCATGAAACGTTCAGATCACTTACAACTCAATAGATTCTACCTTCCTGTAACGTTTCAGCCTGATTGGACCTTGTTTTCACACAAATGGACCCAGAATGATGTGAAATTGTGCTTCGTGCAACATAATTCTGGGTGCCATTTACAAACCATAAGTGCTAATGACTCCATTCCTTTTTGTGGTTGTAGGGGCTGTTGGTTGGATTACATTAAAACAAACCTGATCTCTCTAGGACATTCAGAAGCCAAGTTATAAGCCCACAAATGTGTAACTGGACTACTTCTTTAAATTGACACCAGATCCGGTGACCTTTGGGACATGGTTTGACCCCCTTAGGAAAGTGCTATCATCATGAAACGTTCAGATCACTTACAACTCAATAGATTCTACCTTCCTGTAACGTTTCAGCCTGATTGGACCTTGTTTTCACACAAAAGAACCCAGAATGATGTGAAATTGTGCTTCGTGCAACATAATTCTGGGTGCCATTTAAAAACCATAAGTGCTAATGACTCCATTTCTTTTTGAGGTTGTAGGGGCTGTTTATTGGAGTACACTAAAACAAACCTGATCTCTCTAGGACATTCAGAAGCCAAGTTATAAGCCCTCCAAGCTGTAAATGGACTACTTCTTTAAAGTGACACCAGGCCCGGTGACCTTTGGGACATGGTTTGACCCCCTATAGGAATGTGCGATCATCATGAAACGTTCAGATCACTTACAACTCAATAGATTCTACCTTCTTGTAACGTTTCAGCCTGATTGGACCTTGTTTTCACACAAATGAACCCAGAATGATGTGAAATTGTGCTTAGTGCAGCATAATTCTGGGTGCCATTTACAAACCATAAGTGCTAATGACTCCATTCCTTTTTGTGGTTGTAGGGGCTGTTGGTTGGAGTACATTAAAACAAACCTGATCTCTCTAGGACATTCAGAAGCCAAGTTATAAGCCCACAAATGTGTAACTGGACTTCTTCTTTAAATTGACACCAGATCCGGTGACCTTTGGGACATGGTTTGACCCCCTTAGAGAAGTGCTATCATCATGAAACGTTCAGATCACTTACAACTCAATAGATTCTACCTTCCTGTAACGTTTCAGCCTGATTGGACCTTGTTTTCACACAAATGAACCCAGAATGATGTGAAATTTTGCTTTGTGCAGCATAATTCTGGGTGCCATTTACAAACCATAAGTGCTAATGACTCCATTCCTTTTTGTGGTTGTAGGGGCTGTTGATTAGAGTATACTAAAACAAACCTGATCTCTCTAGGACATTCAGAAGCCAAGTTATAAGCCCACAAAGGTGTAACTGGACTGCTTCTTTAAAGTGACACCAGGCCCAGTGACCTTTGGGACATGGTTTGACCCCCTATAGGAATGTGCGATCATCTTGAAACGTTCAGATCACTTACAACTCAATAGATTTTACCTTCCTGTAACGTTTCAGCCTGAGTGGACCTTATTTACACACAAATGAACCCAGAATGATGTGAAATTGTGCTTCGTGCAACATAATTCTGGGTGCCATTTAAAAACCATAAGTGCTAATGACTCCATTCCTTTTTGTGGTTGTAGGGGCTGTTGACTGGAGTATACTAAAACAAACCTGATCTCTCTAGGACATTCAGAAGCCAAGTTATAAGCCCACAAAGGTGTAACTGGACTACTTTAAATTGACACCAGATCCGGGGACCTTTGGGACATGGTTTGCCCCCCTCAGGAAAGTGCTATCATCATGAAACGTTCAGATTTCTTACAACTCAATAGATTATACCTTCCTGTAACATTTCAGCCTGATTGAACCTTGTTTTCACACAAATGAACCCAGAATGATGTGAAATTGTGTTTCGTGCAACATAATTCTGGGTGCCATTTAAAAACCATAAGTGCTAATGACTCCATTCCTTTTTGAGGTTGTAGGGGCTGTTGATTGGAGAACACTAAAACAAACCTGATCTCTCTAGGACATTCAGAAGCCAAGTTATAAGCCCTCAAAGGTGTAAATGGACTACTTCTTTAAAGTGACACCAGGCCCGGTGACCTTTGGGACATGGTTTGACCCCCTATAGGAATGTGCGATCATCATGAAACGTTCAGATCACTTACAACTCAATAGATTCTACCTTCTTGTAACGTTTCAGCCTGATTGGACCTTGTTTTCACACAAATGAACCCAGAATGATGTGAAATTGTGCTTAGTGCAGCATAATTCCGGGTGCCATTTACAAACCATAAGTGCTAATGACTCCATTCCTTTTTGTGGTTGTAGGGGCTGTTGGTTGGAGGACATTAAAACAAACCTGATCTCTCTAGGACATTTAGAAGCCAAGTTATAAGCCCACAAATGTGTAACTGGACTACTTCTTTAAATTGACACCAGATCCGGTGACATTTGGGACATGGTTTGACCCCCTTAGGAAAGGGCTATCATCATGAAACGTTCAGATCGCTTACAACTCAATAGATTCTACCTTCCTGTAACGTTTCAGCATGATTGGACCTTGTTTTCACACAAATGAACCCAGCATGATGTGAAATTGTGCTTCGTGCAACATAATTCTGGGTGCCATTTACAAACCATAAGTGCTAATGACTCCATTCCTTTTTGTGGTTGTAGGGGCTGTTGATTGGAGAAAACTAAAACAAACCTAACCTCTCTCGGACATTCAGAAGCCAAGTTATAAGCCCACAAATGTGTAACTGGACTACTTCTTTAAATTGACAACAGATCCGGTGACCTTTGGGACATGGTTTGACCCCCTTAGGAAAGTGCTATTATCATGAAACAATCAGATCGCGTACAACTCAATAGATTTTACCTTCCTGTAACGTTTCAGCCTGATTGGACCTTGTTTTCACACAAATGAACCCAGAATGATGTGAAATTGTGCTTCGTGCAACATAATTCTGGGTGCAATTTAAAAACCATAACTGTTAATGACTCCATTCCTTTTTGTGGTTGTAGGGACTGTTGATTTGAGTATACTAAAACAAACCTGATCTCTCTAGGACATTCAGAAGCCAAGTTATAAGCCCACAAAGGTGTAACTGGACTACTTCTTTAAATTGACACCAGATCCGGTGACCTTTGGGACATGGTTTGACCCCCTTAGGAAAGTGCTATCATCATGAAACGTTCAGATCACTTACAACTCAATAGATTCTCCCTTCCTGTAACATTTCAGCCTGATTTGACCTTGTTTTCACACAAAAGAACCCAGAATGATGTGAAATTGTGCTTCGTGCAACATAATTCTGGGTGCCATTTACAAACCATAAGTGCTAATGACTCCATTTCTTTTTGAGGTTGTAGGGGCTGTTGATTGGAGTACACTAAAACAAACCTGATCTCTCTAGGACATTCATAAGCCAAATTATAAGCCCTCAAAGGTGTAAATGGACTACTTCTTTAAAGTGACACCAGGCCCGGTGACCTTTGGGACATGGTTTGACCCCCTATAGGAATGTGCGATCATCATGAAACGTTCAGATCACTTACAACTCAATAGATTCTACCTTCCTGTAACGTTTCAGCCTGATTGGACCTTGTTTTCACACAAATGAACCCAGAATGATGTGAAATTGTGCTTAGTGCAGCATAATTCCGGGTGCCATTTACAAACCATAAGTGCTAATGACTCCATTCCTTTTTGTGGTTGTAGGGGCTGTTGGTTGGAGGACATTAAAACAAACCTGATCTCTCTAGGACATTTAGAAGCCAAGTTATAAGCCCACAAATGTGTAACTGGACTACTTCTTTAAATTGACACCAGATCCGGTGACCTTTGGGACATGGTTTGACCCCCTTAGGAAAGGGCTATCATCATGAAACGTTCAGATCGCTTACAACTCAATAGATTCCACCTTCCTGTAACGTTTCAGCATGATTGGACCTTGTTTTCACACAAATGAACCCAGCATGATGTGAAATTGTGCTTCGTGCAACATAATTCTGGGTGCCATTTACAAACCATAAGTGCTAATGACTCCATTCCTTTTTGTGGTTGTAGGGGCTGTTGATTGGAGAAAACTAAAACAAACCTAACCTCTCTCGGACATTCAGAAGCGAAGTTATAAGCCCACAAATGTGTAACTGGACTACTTCTGTAAATTGACACCAGGCCCGGTGACCTTTGGGACATGGTTTGACCCCCTTAGGAAAGTGCTATCATCATGAAACGTTCAGATCACTTACAACTCAATAGATTCTACCTTCCTGTAACATTTCAGCCTGATTGGACCTTGTTTTCACACAAATGAACCCAGAATGATGTGAAATTGTGCTTTGTGCAACATAATTCTGGGTGCCATTTACAAACCTTAAGTGCTAATGACTCCATTCCTTTTTGTGGTTGTAGGGGCTGTTGATTAGAGTACACTAAAACAAACCTGATCTCTCTAGGACATTCAGAAGCCAAGTTATAAGCCCACAAATGTGTAACTGAACTACTTTAAATTGACACCAGATCCGGTGACCTTTGGGACATGGTTTGACCCCCTTAGGAAAGCGCTACCATCATGAAATGTTCAGATCACTTACAACTCAATAGATTCTACCTTCCTGTAACGTTTCAGCCTGATTGGACCTTGTTTTCACACAAATGGACCCAGAATGATGTGAAATTGTGCTTCGTGCAACATAATTCTGGGTGCCATTTACAAACCATAAGTGCTAATGACTCCATTCATTTTTGTGGTTGTAGGGGCTGTTGGTTGGAGTACACTAAAACAAACCTGATCTCTCTAGGACATTCAGAAGCCAAGTTATAAGCCCACAAATGTGTAACTGGACTACTTCTTTACATTGACACCAGATCCGGTGACCTTTGGGATATGGTTTGACCCCCTTAGGAAAGTGCTATCATCATGAAACGTTCAGATCACTTACAACTCAATAGATTCTACCTTCCTGTAACGTTTCAGCCTGATTGGACCTTGTTTTCACACAAAAGAACCCAGAATGATGTGAAATTGTGCTTCGTGCAACATAATTCTGGGTGCCATTTAAAAACCATACGTGCTAATGACTCCATTTCTTTTTGAGGTTGTAGGGGCTGTTGATTGGAGTACACTAAAACAAACCTGATCTCTCTAGGACATTCAGAAGCCAAGTTATAAGCCCTCAAAGCTGTAAATGGACTACTTCTTTAAAGTGACACCAGGCCCGGTGACCTTTGGGACATGGTTTGACCCCCTATAGGAATATGCGATCATCATGAAACGTTCAGATCACTTACAACTCAATAGATTCTACCTTCTTGTAACGTTTCAGCCTGATTGGACCTTGTTTTCACACAAATGAACCCAGAATGATGTGAAATTGTGCTTAGTGCAGCATAATTCTGGGTCTCATTTACAAACCATAAGTGCTAATGACTCCATTCCTTTTTGTGGTTGTAGGGGCTGTTGGTTGGAGTACATTAAAACAAACCTGATCTCTCTAGGACATTCAGAAGCCAAGTTATAAGCCCACAAATGTGTAACTGGACTTCTTCTTTAAATTGACACCAGATCCGGTGACCTTTGGGACATGGTTTGACCCCCTTAGAGAAGTGCTATCATCATGAAACATTCAGATCACTTACAACTCAATAGATTCTACCTTCCTGTAACGTTTCAGCCTGATTGGACCTTGTTTTCACACAAATGAACCCAGAACGATGTGAAATTGTGCTTTGTGCAGCATAATTCTGGGTGCCATTTACAAACCTTAAGTGCTAATGACTCCATTCCTTTTTGTGGTTGTAGGGGCTGTTGATTAGAGTATACTAAAACAAACCTGATCTCTCTAGGACATTCAGAAGCCAAGTTATAAGCCCACAAAGGTGTAACTGGACTGCTTCTTTAAAGTGACACCAGGCCCGGTGACCTTTGGGACATGGTTTGACCCCCTATAGGAATGTGCGATCATCTTGAAACGTTCAGATCACTTACAACTCAATAGATTTTACCTTCCTGTAACGTTTCAGCCTGATTGGACCTTGTTTTCACACAAATGAACCCAGAATGATGTGAAATTGTGCTTCGTGCAACATAATTCTGGGTGCCATTTAAAAACCATAAGTGCTAATGACTCCATTCCTTTTTGTGGTTGTAGGGGCTGTTGACTGGAGTATACTAAAACAAACCTGATGTCTCTAGGACATTCAGAAGCCAAGTTATAAGCCCACAAAGGTGTAACTGGACTACTTCTTTAAATTGACACCAGATCCGGGGACCTTTGGGACATGGTTTGCCCCCCTCAGGAAAGTGCTATCATCATGAAACGTTCAGATTTCTTACAACTCAATAGATTCTACCTTCATGTAACATTTCAGCCTGATTGAACCTTGTTTTCACACAAATGAACCCAGAATGATGTGAAATTGTGCTTCGTGCAACATAATTCTGGGTGCCATTTAAAAACCATAAGTGCTAATGACTCCATTCCTTTTTGAGGTTGTAGGGGCTGTTGATTGGAGTACACTAAAACAAACCTGATCTCTCTAGGACATTCAGAAGCCAAGTTATAAGCCCTCAAAGGTGCAAATGGACTACTTCTTTAAAGTGACACCAGGCCCGGTGACCTTTGGGACATGGTTTGACCCCCTATAGGAATGTGCGATCATCATGAAACGTTCAGATCACTTACAACTCAATAGATTCTACCTTCTTGTAACGTTTCAGCCTGATTGGACCTTGTTTTCACACAAATGAACGCAGAATGATGTGAAATTGTGCTTAGTGCAGCATAATTCCGGGTGCCATTTACAAACCATAAGTGCTAATGACTCCATTCCTTTTTGTGGTTGTAGGGGCTGTTGGTTGGAGGACATTAAAACAAACCTGATCTCTCTAGGACATTTAGAAGCCAAGTTATAAGCCCACAAATGTGTAACTGGACTACTTCTTTAAATTGACACCAGATCCGGTGACCTTTGGGACATGGTTTGACCCCCTTAGGAAAGGGCTATCATCATGAAACGTTCAGATCGCTTACAACTCAATAGATTCTACCTTCCTGTAACGTTTCAGCATGATTGGACCTTGTTTTCACACAAATGAACCCAGCATGATGTGAAATTGTGCTTCGTGCAACATAATTCTGGGTGCCATTTACAAACCATAAGTGCTAATGACTCCATTCCTTTTTGTGGTTGTAGGGGCTGTTGATTGGAGAAAACTAAAACAAACCTAACCTCTCTCGGACATTCAGAAGCCAAGTTATAAGCCCACAAATGTGTAACTGGACTACTTTAAATTGACAACAGATCCGGTGACCTTTGGGACATGGTTTGACCCCCTTATGAAAGTGCTATCATCATGAAACAATCAGATCGCGTACAACTCAATAGATTTTACCTTCCTGTAATGTTTCAGCCTGATTGGACCTTGTTTTCACACAAATGAACCCATAATAATGTGAAATTGTGCTTCGTGCAACATAATTCTGGGTGCAATTTAAAAACCATAACTGCTAATGACTCCATTCCTTTTTGTGGTTGTAGGGACTGTTGATTTGAGTATACTAAAACAAACCTGATCTCTCTAGGACATTCAGAAGCCAAGTTATAAGCCCACAAAGGTGTAACTGGACTACTTCTTTAAATTGACACCAGATCCGGTGACCTTTGGGACATGGTTTGACCCCCTTAGGAAAGTGCTATCATCATGAAACGTTCAGATCGCTTACAAATCAATAGATTCTACCTTCCTGTAGCGTTTCAGCCTGATTGGACCTTGTTTTCACACAAATGAACCCAGAATGATGTGAAATTGTGCTTCGTGCAACATAATTCTGGGTGCCATTTACAAACCATAAGTGCTAATGACTCCATTCCTTTTTGTGGTTGTAGGGGCTGTTGATTGGAGAACACTAAAACAAACCTAACCTCTCTAGGACATTCAGAAGCCAAGTTATAAGCCCACAAAGGTGTAACTGGACTGCTTCTTTAAAGTGACACCAGGCCCGGTGACCTTTGGGACATGGTTTGACCCCCTATAGGAATGTGCGATCATCTTGAAACGTTCAGATCACTAACAACTCAATAGATTTTACCTTCCTGTAACGTTTCAGCCTGATTGGACCTTGTTTTCACACAAATGAACCCAGAATGATGTGAAATTGTGCTTCGTGCAACATAATTCTGGGTGCCATTTAAAAACCATAAGTGCTAATGACTCCATTCCTTTTTGTGGTTGTAGGGGCTGTTGACTGGAGTATACTAAAACAAACCTGATCTCTCTAGGACATTCAGAAGCCAAGTTATAAGCCCACAAAGGTGTAACTGGACTACTTTAAATTGACACCAGATCCGGGGACCTTTGGGACATGGTTTGACCCCCTTAGGAAAGTGCTATCATCATGAAACGTTCAGATCACTTACAACTCAATAGATTCTACCTTCCTGTAACATTTCAGCCTGATTGGACCTTGTTTTCACACAAATGAACCCAGAATGATGTGAAATTGTGCTTCGTGCAACATAATTCTGGGTGCCATTTAAAAACCATAAGTGCTAATGACTCCATTCCTTTTTGAGGTTGTGGGGGCTGTTGATTGGAGTACACTAAAACAAACCTGATCTCTCTAGGACATTCAGAAGCCAAGTTATAAGCCCTCAAAGGTGTAACTGGACTACTTCTTTAAAGTGACACCAGGCCCGGTGACCTTTGGGACATGGTTTGACCCCCTTAGGAAAGTGCTATCATCATGAAACGTTCAGATCACTTACAACTCAATAGATTCTACCTTCCTGTAACATTTCAGCCTGATTGGACCTTGTTTTCACACAAATGAACCCAGAATGATGTGAAATTGTGCTTTGTGCAACATAATTCTGGGTGCCATTTACAAACCTTAAGTGCTAATGACTCCATTCCTTTTTGTTGTTGTAGGGGCTGTTGATTGGAGTACACTAAAACAAACCTGATCTCTCTAGGACATTCAGAAGCCAAGTTATAAGCCCACAAATGTGTAACTGAACTACTTTAAATTGACACCAGATCCGGTGACCTTTGGGACATGGTTTGACCCCCTTAGGAAAGCGCTATCATCATGAAACGTTCAGATCACTTACAACTCAATAGATTCTACCTTCCTGTAACGTTTCAGCCTGATTGGACCTTGTTTTCACACAAATGGACCCAGAATGATGTGAAATTGTGCTTCGTGCAACATAATTCTGGTTGCCATTTACAAACCATAAGTGCTAATGACTCCATTCCTTTTTGTGGTTGTAGGGGCTGTTGGTTGGAGTACATTAAAACAAACCTGATCTCTCTAGGACATTCAGAAGCCAAGTTATAAGCCCACAAATGTGTAACTGGACTACTTCTTTAAATTGACACCAGATCCGGTGACCTTTGGGACATGGTTTGACCCCCTTAGGAAAGTGCTATCATCATGAAACGTTCAGATCACTTACAACTCAATAGATTCTACCTTCCTGTAACGTTTCAGCCTGATTGGACCTTGTTTTCACACAAAAGAACCCAGAATGATGTGAAATTGTGCTTCGTGCAACATAATTCTGGGTGCCATTTAAAAACCATAAGTGCTAATGACTCCATTTCTTTTGAGGTTGTAGGGGCTGTTTATTGGAGTACACTAAAACAAACCTGATCTCTCTAGGACATTCAGAAGCCAAGTTATAAGCCCTCAAAGCTGTAAATGGACTACTTCTTTAAAGTGACACCAGGCCCGGTGACCTTTGGGACATGGTTTGACCCCCTATAGGAATGTGCGATCATCATGAAACGTTCAGATCACTTACAACTCAATAGATTCTACCTTCTTGTAACGTTTCAGCCTGATTGGACCTTGTTTTCACACAAATGAACCCAGAATGATGTGAAATTGTGCTTAGTGCAGCATAATTCTGGGTGCCATTTACAAACCATAAGTGCTAATGACTCCATTCCTTTTTGTGGTTGTAGGGGCTGTTGGTTGGAGAACACTAAAACAAACCTGATCTCTCTAGGACATTCAGAAGCCAAGTTATAAGCCCTCAAAGGTGTAAATGGACTACTTCTTTAAAGTGACACCAGATCCGGTGACCTTTGGGACATGGTTTGACCCCCTTAGGAAAGTGCTATCATCATGAAACGTTCAGATCACTTACAACTCAATAGATTCTACCTTCCTGTAACGTTTCAGCCTGATTGGACCTTGTTTTCACACAAAAGAACCCAGAATGATGTGAAATTGTGCTTCGTGCAACATAATTCTGGGTGCCATTTAAAAACCATAAGTGCTAATGACTCCATTTCTTTTTGAGGTTGTAGGGGCTGTTTATTGGAGTACACTAAAACAAACCTGATCTCTCTAGGACATTCAGAAGCCAAGTTATAAGCCCTCAAAGCTGTAAATGGACTACTTCTTTAAAGTGACACCAGGCCCGGTGACCTTTGGGACATGGTTTGACCCCCTATAGGAATGTGCGATCATCATGAAACGTTCAGATCACTTACAACTCAATAGATTCTACCTTCTTGTAACGTTTCAGCCTGATTGGACCTTGTTTTCACACAAATGAACCCAGAATGATGTGAAATTGTGCTTAGTGCAGCATAATTCTGGGTGCCATTTACAAACCATAAGTGCTAATGACTCCATTCCTTTTTGTGGTTGTAGGGGCTGTTGGTTGGAGTACATTAAAACAAACCTGATCTCTCTAGGACATTCAGAAGCCAAGTTATAAGCCCACAAATGTGTAACTGGACTTCTTCTTTAAATTGACACCAGATCCGGTGACCTTTGGGACATGGTTTGACCCCCTTAAAGAAGTGCTATCATCATGAAACGTTCAGATCACTTACAACTCAATAGATTCTACCTTCCTGTAACGTTTCAGCCTGATTGGACCTTGTTTTCACACAAATGAACCCAGAATGATGTGAAATTGTGCTTTGTGCAGCATAATTCTGGGTGCCATTTACAAACCATAAGTGCTAATGACTCCATTCCTTTTTGTGGTTGTAGGGGCTGTTGATTAGAGTATACTAAAACAAACCTGATCTCTCTAGGACATTCAGAAGCCAAGTTATAAGCCCACAAAGGTGTAACTGGACTGCTTCTTTAAAGTGACACCAGGCCCGGTGACCTTTGGGACATGGTTTGACCCCCTATAGGAATGTGCGATCATCTTGAAACGTTCAGATCACTTACAACTCAATAGATTTTACCTTCCTGTAACGTTTCAGCCTGATTGGACCTTGTTTTCACACAAATGAACCCAGAATGATGTGAAATTGTGCTTCGTGCAACATAATTCTGGGTGCCATTTAAAAACCATAAGTGCTAATGACTCCATTCCTTTTTGTGGTTGTAGGGGCTGTTGACTGGAGTATACTAAAACAAACCTGATCTCTCTAGGACATTCAGAAGCCAAGTTATAAGCCCACAAAGGTGTAACTGGACTACTTCTTTAAATTGACACCAGATCCGGTGACCTTTGGGACATGGTTTGCCCCCCTCAGGAAAGTGCTATCATCATGAAACGTTCAGATTTCTTACAACTCAATAGATTATACCTTCCTGTAACATTTCAGCCTGATTGAACCTTGTTTTCACACAAATGAACCCAGAATGATGTGAAATTGTGTTTCGTGCAACATAATTCTGGGTGCCATTTAAAAACCATAAGTGCTAATGACTCCATTCCTTTTTGAGGTTGTAGGGGCTGTTGATTGGAGAACACTAAAACAAACCTGATCTCTCTAGGACATTCAGAAGCCAAGTTATAAGCCCTCAAAGGTGTAAATGGACTACTTCTTTAAAGTGACACCAGGCCCGGTGACCTTTGGGACATGGTTTGACCCCCTATAGGAATGTGCGATCATCATGAAACGTTCAGATCACTTACAACTCAATAGATTCTACCTTCTTGTAACGTTTCAGCCTGATTGGACCTTGTTTTCACACAAATGAACCCAGAATGATGTGAAATTGTGCTTAGTGCAGCATAATTCCGGGTGCCATTTACAAACCATAAGTGCTAATGACTCCATTCCTTTTTGTTGTTGTAGGGGCTGTTGGTTGGAGGACATTAAAACAAACCTGATCTCTCTAGGACATTTAAAAGCCAAGTTATAAGCCCACAAATGTGTAACTGGACTACTTCTTTAAATTGGCACCAGATCCGGTGACATTTGGGACATGGTTTGACCCCCTTAGGAAAGGGCTATCATCATGAAACGTTCAGATCGCTTACAACTCAATAGATTCTACCTTCCTGTAACGTTTCAGCATGATTGGACCTTGTTTTCACACAAATGAACCCAGCATGATGTGAAATTGTGCTTCGTGCAACATAATTCTGGGTGCCATTTACAAACCATAAGTGCTAATGACTCCATTCCTTTTTGTGGTTGTAGGGGCTGTTGATTGGAGAAAACTAAAACAAACCTAACCTCTCTCGGACATTCAGAAGCCAAGTTATAAGCCCACAAATGTGTAACTGTACTACTTCTTTAAATTGACAACAGATCCGGTGACCTTTGGGACATGGTTTGACCCCCTTAGGAAAGTGCTATCATCATGAAACAATCAGATCGCGTACAACTCAATAGATTTTACCTTCCTGTAATGTTTCAGCCTGATTGGACCTTGTTTTCACACAAATGAACCCATAATGATGTGAAATTGTGCTTCGTGCAACATAATTCTGGGTGCAATTTAAAAACCATAACTGCTAATGACTCCATTCCTTTTTGTGGTTGTAGGGACTGTTGATTTGAGTATACTAAAACAAACCTGATCTCTCTAGGACATTCAGAAGCCAAGTTATAAGCCCACAAAGGTGTAACTGGACTACTTCTTTAAATTGACACCAGATCCGGTGACCTTTGGGACATGGTTTGACCCCCTTAGGAAAGTGCTATCATCATGAAACGTTCAGATCGCTTACAAATCAATAGATTCTACCTTCCTGTAGCGTTTCAGCCTGATTGGACCTTGTTTTCACACAAATGAACCCAGAATGATGTGAAATTGTGCTTCGTGCAACATAATTCTGGGTGCCATTTACAAACCATAAGTGCTAATGACTCCATTCCTTTTTGTGGTTGTAGGGGCTGTTGATTGGAGAACACTAAAACAAACCTAACCTCTCTAGGACATTCAGAAGCCAAGTTGTAAGCCCACAAAGGTGTAACTGGACTGCTTCTTTAAAGTGACACCAGGCCCGGTGACCTTTGGGACATGGTTTGACCCCCTATAGGAATGTGCGATCATCTTGAAACGTTCAGATCACTAACAACTCAATAGATTTTACCTTCCTGTAACGTTTCAGCCTGATTGGACCTTGTTTTCACACAAATGAACCCAGAATGATGTGAAATTGTGCTTCGTGCAACATAATTCTGGGTGCCATTTAAAAACCATAAGTGCTAATGACTCCATTCCTTTTTGTGGTTGTAGGGGCTGTTGACTGGAGTATACTAAAACAAACCTGATCTCTCTAGGACATTCAGAAGCCAAGTTATAAGCCCACAAAGGTGTAACTGGACTACTTTAAATTGACACCAGATCCGGGGACCTTTGGGACATGGTTTGACCCCCTTAGGAAAGTGCTATCATCATGAAACGTTCAGATCACTTACAACTCAATAGATTCTACCTTCCTGTAACATTTCAGCCTGATTGGACCTTGTTTTCACACAAATGAACCCAGAATGATGTGAAATTGTGCTTCGTGCAACATAATTCTGGGTGCCATTTAAAAACCATAAGTGCTAATGACTCCATTCCTTTTTGAGGTTGTGGGGGCTGTTGATTGGAGTACACTAAAACAAACCTGATCTCTCTAGGACATTCAGAAGCCAAGTTATAAGCCCTCAAAGGTGTAACTGGACTACTTCTTTAAAGTGACACCAGGCCCGGTGACCTTTGGGACATGGTTTGACCCCCTTAGGAAAGTGCTATCATCATGAAACGTTCAGATCACTTACAACTCAATAGATTCTACCTTCCTGTAACATTTCAGCCTGATTGGACCTTGTTTTCACACAAATGAACCCAGAATGATGTGAAATTGTGCTTCGTGCAACATAATTCTGGGTGCCATTTACAAACCTTAAGTGCTAATGACTCCATTCCTTTTTGTTGTTGTAGGGGCTGTTGATTGGAGTACACTAAAACAAACCTGATCTCTCTAGGACATTCAGAAGCCAAGTTATAAGCCCACAAATGTGTAACTGAACTACTTTAAATTGACACCAGATCCGGTGACCTTTGGGACATGGTTTGACCCCCTTAGGAAAGCGCTATCATCATGAAACGTTCAGATCACTTACAACTCAATAGATTCTACCTTCCTGTAACGTTTCAGCCTGATTGGACCTTGTTTTCACACAAATGGACCCAGAATGATGTGAAATTGTGCTTCGTGCAACATAATTCTGGTTGCCATTTACAAACCATAAGTGCTAATGACTCCATTCCTTTTTGTGGTTGTAGGGGCTGTTGGTTGGAGTACATTAAAACAAACCTGATCTCTCTAGGACATTCAGAAGCCAAGTTATAAGCCCACAAATGTGTAACTGGACTACTTCTTTAAATTGACACCAGATCCGGTGACCTTTGGGACATGGTTTGACCCCCTTAGGAAAGTGCTATCATCATGAAACGTTCAGATCACTTACAACTCAATAGATTCTACCTTCCTGTAACGTTTCAGCCTGATTGGACCTTGTTTTCACACAAAAGAACCCAGAATGATGTGAAATTGTGCTTCGTGCAACATAATTCTGGGTGCCATTTAAAAACCATAAGTGCTAATGACTCCATTTCTTTTTGAGGTTGTAGGGGCTGTTTATTGGAGTACACTAAAACAAACCTGATCTCTCTAGGACATTCAGAAGCCAAGTTATAAGCCCTCAAAGCTGTAAATGGACTACTTCTTTAAAGTGACACCAGGCCCGGTGACCTTTGGGACATGGTTTGACCCCCTATAGGAATGTGCGATCATCATGAAACGTTCAGATCACTTACAACTCAATAGATTCTACCTTCTTGTAACGTTTCAGCCTGATTGGACCTTGTTTTCACACAAATGAACCCAGAATGATGTGAAATTGTGCTTAGTGCAGCATAATTCTGGGTGCCATTTACAAACCATAAGTGCTAATGACTCCATTCCTTTTTGTGGTTGTAGGGGCTGTTGGTTGGAGAACACTAAAACAAACCTGATCTCTCTAGGACATTCAGAAGCCAAGTTATAAGCCCTCAAAGGTGTAAATGGACTACTTCTTTAAAGTGACACCAGATCCGGTGACCTTTGGGACATGGTTTGACCCCCTTAGGAAAGTGCTATCATCATGAAACGTTCAGATCACTTACAACTCAATAGATTCTACCTTCCTGTAACGTTTCAGCCTGATTGGACCTTGTTTTCACACAAAAGAACCCAGAATGATGTGAAATTGTGCTTCGTGCAACATAATTCTGGGTGCCATTTAAAAACCATAAGTGCTAATGACTCCATTTCTTTTTGAGGTTGTAGGGGCTGTTTATTGGAGTACACTAAAACAAACCTGATCTCTCTAGGACATTCAGAAGCCAAGTTATAAGCCCTCAAAGCTGTAAATGGACTACTTCTTTAAAGTGACACCAGGCCCGGTGACCTTTGGGACATGGTTTGACCCCCTATAGGAATGTGCGATCATCATGAAACGTTCAGATCACTTACAACTCAATAGATTCTACCTTCTTGTAACGTTTCAGCCTGATTGGACCTTGTTTTCACACAAATGAACCCAGAATGATGTGAAATTGTGCTTAGTGCAGCATAATTCTGGGTGCCATTTACAAACCATAAGTGCTAATGACTCCATTCCTTTTTGTGGTTGTAGGGGCTGTTGGTTGGAGTACATTAAAACAAACCTGATCTCTCTAGGACATTCAGAAGCCAAGTTATAAGCCCACAAATGTGTAACTGGACTTCTTCTTTAAATTGACACCAGATCCGGTGACCTTTGGGACATGGTTTGACCCCCTTAAAGAAGTGCTATCATCATGAAACGTTCAGATCACTTACAACTCAATAGATTCTACCTTCCTGTAACGTTTCAGCCTGATTGGACCTTGTTTTCACACAAATGAACCCAGAATGATGTGAAATTGTGCTTTGTGCAGCATAATTCTGGGTGCCATTTACAAACCATAAGTGCTAATGACTCCATTCCTTTTCGTGGTTGTAGGGGCTGTTGATTAGAGTATACTAAAACAAACCTGATCTCTCTAGGACATTCAGAAGCCAAGTTATAAGCCCACAAAGGTGTAACTGGACTGCTTCTTTAAAGTGACACCAGGCCCGGTGACCTTTGGGACATGGTTTGACCCCCTATAGGAATGTGCGATCATCTTGAAACGTTCAGATCACTTACAACTCAATAGATTTTACCTTCCTGTAACGTTTCAGCCTGATTGGACCTTGTTTTCACACAAATGAACCCAGAATGATGTGAAATTGTGCTTCGTGCAACATAATTCTGGGTGCCATTTAAAAACCATAAGTGCTAATGACTCCATTCCTTTTTGTGGTTGTAGGGGCTGTTGACTGGAGTATACTAAAACAAACCTGATCTCTCTAGGACATTCAGAAGCCAAGTTATAAGCCCACAAAGGTGTAACTGGACTACTTCTTTAAATTGACACCAGATCCGGTGACCTTTGGGACATGGTTTGCCCCCCTCAGGAAAGTGCTATCATCATGAAACGTTCAGATTTCTTACAACTCAATAGATTATACCTTCCTGTAACATTTCAGCCTGATTGAACCTTGTTTTCACACAAATGAACCCAGAATGATGTGAAATTGTGTTTCGTGCAACATAATTCTGGGTGCCATTTAAAAACCATAAGTGCTAATGACTCCATTCCTTTTTGAGGTTGTAGGGGCTGTTGATTGGAGAACACTAAAACAAACCTGATCTCTCTAGGACATTCAGAAGCCAAGTTATAAGCCCTCAAAGGTGTAAATGGACTACTTCTTTAAAGTGACACCAGGCCCGGTGACCTTTGGGACATGGTTTGACCCCCTATAGGAATGTGCGATCATCATGAAACGTTCAGATCACTTACAACTCAATAGATTCTACCTTCTTGTAACGTTTCAGCCTGATTGGACCTTGTTTTCACACAAATGAACCCAGAATGATGTGAAATTGTGCTTAGTGCAGCATAATTCCGGGTGGCATTTACAAACCATAAGTGCTAATGACTCCATTCCTTTTTGTTGTTGTAGGGGCTGTTGGTTGGAGGACATTAAAACAAACCTGATCTCTCTAGGACATTTAAAAGCCAAGTTATAAGCCCACAAATGTGTAACTGGACTACTTCTTTAAATTGGCACCAGATCCGGTGACATTTGGGACATGGTTTGACCCCCTTAGGAAAGGGCTATCATCATGAAACGTTCAGATCGCTTACAACTCAATAGATTCTACCTTCCTGTAACGTTTCAGCATGATTGGACCTTGTTTTCACACAAATGAACCCAGCATGATGTGAAATTGTGCTTCGTGCAACATAATTCTGGGTGCCATTTACAAACCATAAGTGCTAATGACTCCATTCCTTTTTGTGGTTGTAGGGGCTGTTGATTGGAGAAAACTAAAACAAACCTAACCTCTCTCGGACATTCAGAAGCCAAGTTATAAGCCCACAAATGTGTAACTGTACTACTTCTTTAAATTGACAACAGATCCGGTGACCTTTGGGACATGGTTTGACCCCCTTAGGAAAGTGCTATCATCATGAAACAATCAGATCGCGTACAACTCAATAGATTTTACCTTCCTGTAACGTTTCAGCCTGATTGGACCTTGTTTTCACACAAATGAACACAGAATGATGTGAAATTGTGCTTCGTGCAACATAATTCTGGGTGCAATTTAAAAACCATAACTGTTAATGACTCCATTCCTTTTTGTGGTTGTAGGGACTGTTGATTTGAGTATACTAAAACAAACCTGATCTCTCTAGGACATTCAGAAGCCAAGTTATAAGCCCACAAAGTTGTAACTGGACTACTTCTTTAAATTGACACCAGATCCGGTGACCTTTGGGACATGGTTTGACCCCCTTAGGAAAGTGCTATCATCATGAAACGTTCAGATCACTTAGAACTCAATAGATTCTCCCTTCCTGTAACATTTCAGCCTGAATTGACCTTGTTTTCACACAAAAGAACCCAGAATGATGTGAAATTGTGCTTCGTGCAACATAATTCTAGGTGCCATTTACAAACCATAAGTGCTAATGACTCAATTTCTTTTTGAGGTTGTAGGGGCTGTTGATTGGAGTACACTAAAACAAACCTGATCTCTCTAGGACATTCAGAAGCCAAATTATAAGCCCTCAAAGGTGTAAATGGACTACTTCTTTAAAGTGACACCAGGCCCGGTGACCTTTGGGACATGGTTTGACCCCCTATAGGAATGTGCTATCATCATGAAACGTTCAGATCACTTACAACTCAATAGATTCTACCTTCTTGTAACGTTTCAGCCTGATTGGACCTTGTTTTCACACAAATGAACCCAGAATGATGTGAAATTGTGCTTAGTGCAGCATAATTCCGGGTGCCATTTACAAACCATAAGTGCTAATGACTCCATTCCTTTTTGTGGTTGTAGGGGCTGTTGGTTGGAGGACATTAAAACAAACCTGATCTCTCTAGGACATTTAGAAGCCAAGTTATAAGCCCACAAATGTGTAACTGGACTACTTCTTTAAATTGACACCAGATCCGGTGACCTTTGGGACATGGTTTGACCCCCTTAGGAAAGGGCTATCATCATGAAACGTTCAGATCGCTTACAACTCAATAGATTCTACCTTCCTGTAACGTTTCAGCATGATTGGACCTTGTTTTCACACAAATGAACCCAGCATGATGTGAAATTGTGCTTCGTGCAACATAATTCTGGGTGCCATTTACAAACCATAAGTGCTAATGACTCCATTCCTTTTTGTGGTTGTAGGGGCTGTTGATTGGAGAAAACTAAAACAAACCTAACCTCTCTCGGACATTCAGAAGCCAAGTTATAAGCCCACAAATGTGTAACTGGACTACTTCTGTAAATTGACAACAGATCCGGTGACCTTTGGGACATGGTTTGACCCCCTTAGGAAAGTGCTATCATCATGAAACAATCAGATCGCGTACAACTCAATAGATTTTACCTTCCTGTAATGTTTCAGCCTGATTGGACCTTGTTTTCACACAAATGAACCCAGAATGATGTGAAATTGTGCTTCGTGCAACATAATTCTGGGTGCAATTTAAAAACCATAACTGCTAATGACTCCATTCCTTTTTGTGGTTGTAGGGACTGTTGATTTGAGTATACTAAAACAAACCTGATCTCTCTAGGACATTCAGAAGCCAAGTTATAAGCCCACAAAGGTGTAACTGGACTACTTCTTTAAATTGACACCAGATCCGGTGACCTTTGGGATATGGTTTGACCCCCTTAGGAAAGTGCTTTTATCATGAAACGTTCAGATCACTTACAACTCAATAGATTCTCCCTTCCTGTAACATTTCAGCCTGATTTGACCTTGTTTTCACACAAAAGAACCCAGAATGATGTGAAATTGTGCTTCGTGCAACATAATTCTGGGTGCCATTTAAAAACCATAAGTGCTAATGACTCCATTTCTTTTTGAGGTTGTAGGGGCTGTTGATTGGAGTACACTAAAACAAACCTGATCTCTCTAGGACATTCAGAAGCCAAATTATAAGCCCTCAAAGGTGTAAATGGACTACTTCTTTAAAGTGACACCAGGCCCGGTGACCTTTGGGACATGGTTTGACCCCCTATAGGAATGTGCGATCATCATGAAACGTTCAGATCACTTACAACTCAATAGATTCTACCTTCTTGTAACGTTTCAGCCTGATTGGACCTTGTTTTCACACAAATGAACCCAGAATGATGTGAAATTGTGCTTAGTGCAGCATAATTCTGGGTGCCATTTACAAACCATAAGTGCTAATGACTCCATTCCTTTTTGTGGTTGTAGGGGCTGTTGGTTGGAGTACATTAAAACAAACCTGATCTCTCTAGGACATTCAGAAGCCAAGTTATAAGCCCACAAATGTGTAACTGGACTACTTCTTTAAATTGACACCAGATCCGGTGACCTTTGGGACATGGTTTGACCCCCTTAGGAAAGTGCTATCATCATGAAACGTTCAGATCGCTTACAACTCAATAGATTCTAACTTCCTGTAACGTTTCAGCCTGATTGGACCTTGTTTTCACACAAATGAACCCAGAATGATGTGAAATTGTGCTTCGTGCAACATAATTCTGGGTGCCATTTACAAACCATAAGTGCTAATGACTCCATTCATTTTTGTGGTTGTAGGGGCTGTTGATTGGAGAACACTAAAACAAACCTAACCTCTCTAGGACATTCAAAAGCCAAGTTATAAGCCCACAAAGGTGTAACTGGACTGCTTCTTTAAAGTGACACCAGGCCCAGTGACCTTTGGGACATGGTTTGACCCCCTATAGGAATGTGCGATCATCTTGAAACGTTCAGATCACTTACAACTCAATAGATTTTACCTTCCTATAAAGTTTCAGCCTGATTGGACCTTGTTTTCACACAAATGAACCCAGAATGATGTGAAATTGTGCTTCGTGCAACATAATTCTGGGTGCCATTTAAAAACCATAAGTGCTAATGACTCCATTCCTTTTTCTGGTTGTAGGGGCTGTTGATTGGAGTATACTAAAACAAACCTGATCTCTCTAGGACATTCAGAAGCCAAGTTATAAGCCCACAAAGGTGTAACTGGACTACTTCTTTAAATTGACACCAGATCCGGGGACCTTTGGGACATGGTTTGACCCCCTCTGGAAAGGGCTATCATCATGAAACGTTCAGATCACTTACAACTCAATAGATTCTAGCTTCCTGTAACATTTCAGCCTGATTGGACCTTGTTTTCACACAAATGAACCCAGAATGATGTGAAATTGTGCTTCGTGCAACATAATTCTGGGTGCCATTTAAAAACCATAAGTGCTAATGACTCCATTCCTTTTTGAGGTTGTAGGGGCTGTTGATTGGAGTACACTAAAACAAACCTGATCTCTCTAGGACATTCAGAAGCCAAGCTATAAGCCCTCAAAGGTGTAACTGGACTACTTTAAAGTGACACCAGGCCCGGTGACCTTTTGGACATGGTTTGACCCCCTTAGGAAAGTGCTATCATCATGAAACGTTCAGATCACTTACAACTCAATAGATTTTACCTTCCTATAAAGTTTCAGCCTGATTGGACCTTGTTTTCACACAAATGAACCCAGAATGATGTGAAATTGTGCTTCGTGCAACATAATTCTGGGTGCCATTTACAAACCTTAAGTCCTAATGACTCCATTCCTTTTTGTGGTTGTAGGGGCTGTTGATTGGAGTACACTAAAACAAACCTGATCTCTCTAGGACATTCAGAAGCCAAGTTATAAGCCCACAAATGTGTAACTGAACTACTTCTTTAAATTGACACCAGATCCGGGGACCTTTGGGACATGGTTTGACCCCCTCTGGAAAGGGCTATCATCATGAAACGTTCAGATCACTTACAACTCAATAGATTCTAGCTTCCTGTAACATTTCAGCCTGATTGGACCTTGTTTTCACACAAATGAACCCAGAATGATGTGAAATTGTGCTTCGTGCAACATAATTCTGGGTGCCATTTAAAAACCATAAATGCTAATGACTCCATTCCTTTTTGAGGTTGTAGGGGCTGTTGATTGGAGTACACTAAAACAAACCTGATCTCTCTAGGACATTCAGAAGCCAAGCTATAAGCCCTCAAAGGTGTAACTGGACTACTTTAAAGTGACACCAGGCCCGGTGACCTTTGGAACATGGTTTGACCCCCTTAGGAAAGTGCTATCATCATGAAACGTTCAGATCACTTACAACTCAATAGATTTTACCTTCCTATAAAGTTTCAGCCTGATTGGACCTTGTTTTCACACAAATGAACCCAGAATGATGTGAAATTGTGCTTCGTGCAACATAATTCTGGGTGCCATTTACAAACCTTAAGTCCTAATGACTCCATTCCTTTTTGTGGTTGTAGGGGCTGTTGATTGGAGTACACTAAAACAAACCTGATCTCTCTAGGACATTCAGAAGCCAAGTTATAAGCCCACAAATGTGTAACTGAACTACTTCTTTAAATTGACACCAGATCCGGTGACCTTTGGGACATGGTTTGACCCCCTTAGGAAAGTGCTATCATCATGAAACGTTCAGATCACTTACAACTCAATAGATTCTACCTTCCTGTAACGTTTCAGCCTGATTGGACCTTGTTTTCACACAAATTGACCCAGAATGATGTGAAATTGTGCTTCGTGCAACATAATTCTGGGTGCCATTTACAAACCATAAGTGCTAATGACTCCATTCCTTTTTGTGGTTGTAGGGGCTGTTGATTAGAGTATACTAAAACAAACCTGATCTCTCTAGGACATTCAGAAGCCAAGTTATAAGCCCACAAAGGTGTAACTGGACTACTTCTTTAAAGTGACACCAGGCCCGGTGACCTTTGGGACATGGTTTGACCCCCTATAGGAATGTGCGATCATCATGAAACGTTCAGATCACTTACAACTCAATAGATTCTACCTTCCTGTAACGTTTCAGCCTGATTGGACCATGTTTTCACACAAATGAACCCAGAATGATGTGAAATTGTGCTTTGTGCAGCATAATTCTGGGTGCCATTTACAAACCATAAGTGCTAATGACTCCATTCCATTTTGTGGTTGTAGGGGCTGTTGATTGGAGAACACTAAAACAAACCTAACCTCTCTAGGACATTCAGAAGCCAAGTTATAAGCCCACAAAGGTGTAACTGGACTACTTATTTAAGGTGACACCCGGCCCGGTGACCTTTGGGACATGGTTTGACCCCCTTAGGAAAGTGTGATCATCTTGAAACGTTCAGATCACTTACAACTCAATAGATTCTACCTTCCTGTAACGTTTCAGCCTAATTGGACCTTGTTTTCACACAAATGAACCCAGAATGATGTGAATTTTTGCTTAGTGCAGCATAATTCTGGGTGCCCTTTACAAACCTTAAGTGCTAATGACTCCATTCCTTTTTGTGTTTGTAGGGGCTGTTGATTGGAGTTCACTAAAACAAACCTTATCTCTCTAGGACATTCAGAAGCCAAGTTATAAGCCCACAAATGTGTAACTGGACAACTTCTTTAAATTGACACCAGATCCGGTGACCTTTGGGACATGGTTTGACCCCCTTAGGAAAGTGCTATCATCATGAAACGTTCAGATCACTTACAACTCAATAGATTCTACCTTCCTGTAACATTTCAGCCTGATTTGACCTTGTTTTCACACAAATGAACCCGGAATGATGTGAAATTGTGCTTCGTGCAACATAATTCTGGGTGCCATTTAAAAACCATAATTGCTAATGACTCCATTCCTTTTTGAGGTTGTAGGGGCTGTTGATTGAAGTACACTAAAACAAACCTGATCTCTCTAGGATATTCAGAAGCCACGTTATAAGCCCTCAAACGTGTAACTGGACTACTTTAAAGTGACACCAGGCCCGGTGACCTTTGGGACATGGTTTGACCCCCTATAGGAATGTGCGATCATCATGAAACGTTCAGATCACTTACAACTCAATAGATTTTACCTTCCTATAAAGTTTCAGCCTGATTGGACCTTGTTTTCACACAAATGAACCCAGAATGATGTGAAATTGTGCTTCGTGCAACATAATTCTGGGTGCCATTTACAAACCTTAAGTCCTAATGACTCCATTCCTTTTTGTGGTTGTAGGGGCTGTTGATTGGAGTACACTAAAACAAACCTGATCTCTCTAGGACATTCAGAAGCCAAATTATAAGCCCTCAAAGGTGTAAATGGACTACTTCTTTAAAGTGACACCAGGCCCGGTGACCTTTGGGACATGGTTTGACCCCCTATAGGAATGTGCGATCATCATGAAACGTTCAGATCACTTACAACTCAATAGATTCTACCTTCTTGTAACGTTTCAGCCTGATTGGACCTTGTTTTCACACAAATGAACCCAGAATGATGTGAAATTGTGCTTCGTGCAACATAATTCTGGGTGCCATTTACAAACCATAAGTGCTAATGACTCCATTCCTTTTTGTGGTTGTAGGGGCTGTTGATTAGAGTATACTAAAACAAACCTGATCTCTCTAGGACATTCAGAAGCCAAGTTATAAGCCCACAAAGGTGTAACTGGACTACTTCTTTAAAGTGACACCAGGCCCGGTGACCTTTGGGACATGGTTTGACCCCCTATAGGAATGTGCGATCATCATGAAACGTTCAGATCACTTACAACTCAATAGATTCTACCTTCCTGTAACGTTTCAGCCTGATTGGACCATGTTTTCACACAAATGAACCCAGAATGATGTGAAATTATGCTTTTTGCAGCATAATTCTGGGTGCCATTTACAAACCATAAGTGCTAATGACTCCATTCCATTTTGTGGTTGTAGGGGCTGTTGATTGGAGAACACTAAAACAAACCTAACCTCTCTAGGACATTCACAAGCCAAGTTATAAGCCCACAAAGGTGTAACTGGACTACTTATTTAAGGTGACACCAGGCCCGGTGACCTTTGGGACATGGTTTGACCCCCTTAGGAAAGTGTGATCATCTTGAAACGTTCAGATCACTTACAACTCAATAGATTCTACCTTCCTGTAACGTTTCAGCCTAATTGGACCTTGTTTTCACACAAATGAACCCAGAATGATGTGAAATTTTGCTTAGTGCAGCATAATTCTGGGTGCCCTTTACAAACCTTAAGTGCTAATGACTCCATTCCTTTTTGTGTTTGTAGGGGCTGTTGATTGGAGTTCACTAAAACAAACCTTATCTCTCTAGGACATTCAGAAGCCAAGTTATAAGCCCACAAATGTGTAACTGGACAACTTCTTTAAATTGACACCAGATCCGGTGACCTTTGGGACATGGTTTGACCCCCTTAGGAAAGTGCTATCATCATGAAACGTTCAGATCACTTACAACTCAATAGATTCTACCTTCCTGTAACATTTCAGCCTGATTTGACCTTGTTTTCACACAAATGAACCCAGAATGATGTGAAATTGTGCTTCGTGCAACATAATTATGGGTGCCATTTAAAAACCATAAGTGCTAATGACTCCATTCCTTTTTGAGGTTGTAGGGGCTGTTGATTGAAGTACACTAAAACAAACCTGATCTCTCTAGGATATTCAGAAGCCACGTTATAAGCCCTCAAAGGTGTAACTGGACTACTTTAAAGTGACACCAGGCCCGGTGACCTTTGGGACATGGTTTGACCCCCTATAGGAATGTGCGATCATCATGAAACGCTCAGATCACTTACAACTCAATAGATTCTACCTTTTTGTAACGTTTCAGCCTGATTGGACCTTGTTTTCACACAAATGGACCCAGAATGATGTGAAATTGTGCTTCGTGCAACATAATTCTGGGTGCCATTTACAAACCATAAGTGCTAATGATTCCATTCCTTTTTGTGGTTGTAGGGGCTGTTGGTTGGAGTACATTAAAACAAACCTGATCTCTCTAGGACATTCAGAAGCCAAGTTATAAGCCCACAAATGTGTAACTGGACTACTTCTTTAAATTGACACCAGATCCGGTGACCTTTGGGACATGGTTTGACCCCCTTAGGAAAGTGCTATCATCATGAAACGTTCAGATCACTTACAACTCAATAGATTCTACCTTCCTGTAACATTTCAGCCTGATTGGACCTTGTTTTCACACAAAAGAACCCAGAATGATGTGAAATTGTGCTTCGTGCAACATAATTCTGGGTGCCATTTAAAAACCATAAGTGCTAATGACTCCATTTCTTTTTGAGGTTGTAGGGGCTGTTGATTGGAGTACACTAAAACAAACCTGATCTCTCTAGGACATTCAGAAGCCAAGTTATAAGCCCTCAAAGCTGTAAATGGACTACTTCTTTAAAGTGACACCAGGCCCGGTGACCTTTGGGACATGGTTTGACCCCCTATAGGAATTTGCGATCATTATGAAACATTCAGATCACTTACAACTCAATAGATTCTACCTTCTTGTAACGTTTCAGCCTGATTGGACCTTGTTTTCACACAAATGAACCCAGAATGATGTGAAATTGTGCTTAGTGCAGCATAATTCTGGGTGCCATTTACAAACCATAAGTGCTAATGACTCCATTCCTTTTTGTGGATGTAGGGGCTGTTGGTTGGAGTACATTAAAACAAACCTGATCTCTCTAGGACATTCAGAAGCCAAGTTATAAGCCCACAAATGTGTAACTGAACTACTTTAAATTGACACCAGATCCGGTGACCTTTGGGACATGGTTTGACCCCCTTAGGAAAGCGCTATCATCATGAAACGTTCAGATCACTTACAACTCAATAGATTCTACCTTCCTGTAACGTTTCAGCCTTATTGGACCTTGTTTTCACACAAATGGACCCAGAATGATGTGAAATTGTGCTTCGTGCAACATAATTCTGGGTGCCATTTACAAACCATAAGTGCTAATGACTCCATTCCTTTTTGTGGTTGTAGGGGCTGTTGGTTGGAGTACATTAAAACAAACCTGATCTCTCTAGGACATTCAGAAGCCAAGTTATAAGCCCACAAATGTGTAACTGGACTACTTCTTTAAATTGACACCAGATCCGGTGACCTTTGGGACATGGTTTGACCCCCTTAGGAAAGTGCTATCATCATGAAACGTTCAGATCACTTACAACTCAATAGATTCTACCTTCCTGTAACATTTCAGCCTTATTGGACCTTGTTTTCGCACAAAAGAACCCAGAATGATGTGAAATTGTGCTTCGTGCAACATAATTCTGGGTGCCATTTAAAAACCATAAGTGCTAATGACTCCATTTCTTTTTGAGGTTGTAGGGGCTGTTGTTTGGAGTACATTAAAACAAACCTGATCTCTCTAGGACATTCAGAAGCCAAGTTATAAGCCCACAAATGTGTAACTGGACTACTTCTTTAAATTGACACCAGATCCGGTGACCTTTGGGACATGGTTTGACCCCCTATAGGAATGTGCGATCATCATGAAACGTTCAGATCACTTACAACTCAATAGATTCTACCTTCTTGTAACGTTTCAGCCTGATTGGACCTTGTTTTCACACAAATGGACCCAGAATGATGTGAAATTGTGCTTCGTGCAACATAATTCTGGGTGCCATTTACAAACCATAAGTGCTAATGACTCCATTCCTTTTTTTGGTTGTAGGGGCTGTTGATTGGAGAACACTAAAACAAGCCTAACCTCTCTAGGACATTCAGAAGCCAAGTTATAAGCCCACAAAGGTGTAACTGGACTGCTTCTTTAAAGTGACACCAGGCCCGGTGACCTTTGGGACATGGTTTGACCCCCTATAGGAATGTGCGATCATCTTGAAACGTTCAGATCACTTACAACTCAATTGATTTTACCTTCCTGTAACGTTTCAGCCTGATTGGACCTTGTTTTCACACAAATGAACCCAGAATGATGTGAAATTGTGCTTCGTGCAAAATAATTCTGGGTGCCATTTAAAAACCATAAGTGGTAATGACTCCATTCCTTTTTGTGGTTGTAGGGGCTGTTGATTGGAGTATACTAAAACAAACCTGATCTCTCTAGGACATTCAGAAGCCAAGTTATAAGCCCACAAAGGTGTAACTGGACTACTTCTTTAAATTGACACCAGATCCGGGGACCTTTGGGACATGGTTTGCCCCCCTCAGGAAAGTGCTATCATCATGAAACGTTCAGATCACTTACAACTCAATAGATTCTACCTTCCTGTAACATTTCAGCCTGATTGGACCTTGTTTTCACACAAATGAACCCAGAATGATGTGAAATTGTGCTTCGTGCAACATAATTCTGGGTGCCATTTAAAAACCATAAGTGCTAATGACTCCATTCCTTTTTGTGGTTGTAGGGGCTGTTGGTTGGAGTACATTAAAACAAACCTGATCTCTCTAGGACATTCAGAAGCCAAGTTATAAGCCCTCAAAGGTGTAAATGGACTACTTCTTTAAATTGACACCAGATCCGGTGACCTTTGGGACATGGTTTGACCCCCTATAGGAATGTGCGATCATCATGAAACGTTCAGATCACTTACAACTCAATAGATTCTACCTTCCTGTAGCGTTTCAGCCTGATTGGACCTTGTTTTCACACAAATGAACCCAGAATGATGTGAAATTGTGCTTCGTGCAGCATAATTCCGGGTGCCATTTACAAACCATAAGTGCTAATGACTCCATTCCTTTTTGTGGTTGTAGGGGCTGTTGGTTGGAGGACATTAAAACAAACCTGATCTCTCTAGGACATTTAGAAGCCAAGTTATAAGCCCACAAATGTGTAACTGGACTACTTCTTTAAATTGACACCAGATCCGGTGACCTTTGGGACATGGTTTGACCCCATTAGGAAAGTGCTATCATCATGAAACGTTCAGATCACTTACAACTCAATAGATTCTACCTTCCTGTAACGTTTCAGCCTTATTGGACCTTGTTTTCACACAAATGAACCCAGCATGATGTGAAATTGTGCTTCTTGCAACATAATTCTGGGTGCCATTTACAAACCATAAGTGCTAATGACTCCATTCCTTTTTGTGGTTGTAGGGGCTGTTGATTGGAGAACACTAAAACAAACCTAACCTCTCTCGGACATTCAGAAGCCAAGTTATAAGCCCACAAATGTGTAACTGGACTACTTCTTTAAATTGACATCAGATCCGGTGACCTTTGGGACATGGTTTGACCCCCTTAGGAAAGTGCTATCATCATGAAACGTTCAGATCGCGTACAACTCAATAGATTTTACCTTCCTGTAATGTTTCCGCCTGATTGGACCTTGTTTTCACACAAATGAACCCAGAATGATGTGAAATTGTGCTTCGTGCAACATAATTCTGGGTGCCATTTAAAAACCATAAGTGCTAATGACTCCATTCCTTTTTGAGGTTGTAGGGGCTGTTGATTGGAGTACACTAAAACAAACCTGATCTCTCTAGGATATTCAGAAGCCACGTTATAAGCCCTCAAAGGTGTAACTGGACTACTTTAAAGTGACACCAGGCCCGGTGACCTTTGGGACATGGTTTGACCCCCTATAGGAATGTGCGATCATCATGAAACGTTCAGATCACTTACAACTCAATAGATTTTACCTTCCTATAAAGTTTCAGCCTGATTGGACCTTGTTTTCACACAAATGAACCCAGAATGATGTGAAATTGTGCTTCGTGCAACATAATTCTGGGTGCCATTTACAAACCTTAAGTCCTAATGACTCCATTCCTTTTTGTGGTTGTAGGGGCTGTTGATTGGAGTACACTAAAACAAACCTGATCTCTCTAGGACATTCAGAAGCCAAGTTATAAGCCCACAAATGTGTAACTGAACTACTTCTTTAAATTGACACCAGATCCGGTGACCTTTGGGACATGGTTTGACCCCCTTAGGAAAGTGCTATCATCATGAAACGTTCAGATCACTTACAACTCAATAGATTCTACCTTCCTGTAACGTTTCAGCCTGATTGGACCTTGTTTTCACACAAATTGACCCAGAATGATGTGAAATTGTGCTTCGTGCAACATAATTCTGGGTGCCATTTACAAACCATAAGTGCTAATGACTCCATTCCTTTTTGTGGTTGTAGGGGCTGTTGATTAGAGTATACTAAAACAAACCTGATCTCTCTAGGACATTCAGAAGCCAAGTTATAAGCCCACAAAGGTGTAACTGGACTACTTCTTTAAAGTGACACCAGGCCCGGTGACCTTTGGGACATGGTTTGACCCCCTATAGGAATGTGCGATCATCATGAAACGTTCAGATCACTTACAACTCAATAGATTCTACCTTCCTGTAACGTTTCAGCCTGATTGGACCATGTTTTCACACAAATGAACCCAGAATGATGTGAAATTGTGCTTTTTGCAGCATAATTCTGGGTGCCATTTACAAACCATAAGTGCTAATGACTCCATTCCATTTTGTGGTTGTAGGGGCTGTTGATTGGAGAACACTAAAACAAACCTAACCTCTCTAGGACATTCACAAGCCAAGTTATAAGCCCACAAAGGTGTAACTGGACTACTTATTTAAGGTGACACCAGGCCCGGTGACCTTTGGGACATGGTTTGACCCCCTTAGGAAAGTGTGATCATCTTGAAACGTTCAGATCACTTACAACTCAATAGATTCTACCTTCCTGTAACGTTTCAGCCTAATTGGACCTTGTTTTCACACAAATGAACCCAGAATGATGTGAAATTTTGCTTAGTGCAGCATAATTCTGGGTGCCCTTTACAAACCTTAAGTGCTAATGACTCCATTCCTTTTTGTGTTTGTAGGGGCTGTTGATTGGAGTTCACTAAAACAAACCTTATCTCTCTAGGACAATCAGAAGCCAAGTTATAAGCCCACAAATGTGTAACTGGACAACTTCTTTAAATTGACACCAGATCCGGTGACCTTTGGGACATGGTTTGACCCCCTTAGGAAAGTGCTATCATCATGAAACGTTCAGATCACTTACAACTCAATAGATTCTACCTTCCTGTAACATTTCAGCCTGATTTGACCTTGTTTTCACACAAATGAACCCAGAATGATGTGAAATTGTGCTTCGTGCAACATAAATATGGGTGCCATTTAAAAACCATAAGTGCTAATGACTCCATTCCTTTTTGAGGTTGTAGGGGCTGTTGATTGAAGTACACTAAAACAAACCTGATCTCTCTAGGATATTCAGAAACCACGTTATAAGCCCTCAAAGGTGTAACTGGACTACTTTAAAGTGACACCAGGCCCGGTGACCTTTGGGACATGGTTTGACCCCCTATAGGAATGTGCGATCATCATGAAACGCTCACATCACTTACAACTCAATAGATTCTACCTTTTTGTAACGTTTCAGCCTGATTGGACCTTGTTTTCACACAAATGGACCCAGAATGATGTGAAATTGTGCTTCGTGCAACATAATTCTGGGTGCCATTTACAAACCATAAGTGCTAATGATTCCATTCCTTTTTGTGGTTGTAGGGGCTGTTGGTTGGAGTACATTAAAACAAACCTGATCTCTCTAGGACATTCAGAAGCCAAGTTATAAGCCCACAAATGTGTAACTGGACTACTTCTTTAAATTGACACCAGATCCGGTGACCTTTGGGGCATGGTTTGACCCCCTTAGGAAAGTGCTATCATCATGAAATGTTCAGATCACTTACAACTCAATAGATTCTACCTTCCTGTAACATTTCAGCCTGATTGGACCTTGTTTTCACACAAAAGAACCCAGAATGATGTGAAATTGTGCTTCGTGCAACATAATTCTGGGTGCCATTTAAAAACCATAAGTGCTAATGACTCCATTTCTTTTTGAGGTTGTAGGGGCTGTTGATTGGAGTACACTAAAACAAACCTGATCTCTCTAGGACATTCAGAAGCCAAGTTATAAGCCCTCAAAGCTGTAAATGGACTACTTCTTTAAAGTGACACCAGGCCCGGTGACCTTTGGGACATGGTTTGACCCCCTATAGGAATTTGCGATCATTATGAAACATTCAGATCACTTACAACTCAATAGATTCTACCTTCTTGTAACGTTTCAGCCTGATTGGACCTTGTTTTCACACAAATGAACCCAGAATGATGTGAAATTGTGCTTAGTGCAGCATAATTCTGGGTGCCATTTACAAACCATAAGTGCTAATGACTCCATTCCTTTTTGTGGTTGTAGGGGCTGTTGGTTGGAGTACATTAAAACAAACCTGATCTCTCTAGGACATTCAGAAGCCAAGTTATAAGCCCACAAATGTGTAACTGAACTACTTTAAATTGACAACAGATCCGGTGACCTTTGGGACATGGTTTGACCCCCTTAGGAAAGCGCTATCATCATGAAACGTTCAGATCACTTACAACTCAATAGATTCTACCTTCCTGTAACGTTTCAGCCTTATTGGACCTTGTTTTCACACAAATGGACCCAGAATGATGTGAAATTGTGCTTCGTGCAACATAATTCTGGGTGCCATTTACAAACCATAAGTGCTAATGACTCCATTCCTTTTTGTGGTTGTAGGGGCTGTTGGTTGGAGTACATTAAAACAAACCTGATCTCTCTAGGACATTCAGAAGCCAAGTTATAAGCCCACAAATGTGTAACTGGACTACTTCTTTAAATTGACACCAGATCCGGTGACCTTTGGGACATGGTTTGACCCCCTTAGGAAAGTGCTATCATCATGAAACGTTCAGATCACTTACAACTCAATAGATTCTACCTTCCTGTAACATTTCAGCCTTATTGGACCTTGTTTTCACACAAAAGAACCCAGAATGATGTGAAATTGTGCTTCGTGCAACATAATTCTGGGTGCCATTTAAAAACCATAAGTGCTAATGACTCCATTTCTTTTTGAGGTTGTAGGGGCTGTTGTTTGGAGTACATTAAAACAAACCTGATCTCTCTAGGACATTCAGAAGCCAAGTTATAAGCCCACAAATGTGTAACTGGACTACTTCTTTAAATTGACACCAGATCCGGTGACCTTTGGGACATGGTTTGACCCCCTATAGGAATGTGCGATCATCATGAAACGTTCAGATCACTTACAACTCAATAGATTCTACCTTCTTGTAACGTTTCAGCCTGATTGGACCTTGTTTTCACACAAATGGACCCAGAATGATGTGAAATTGTGCTTCGTGCAACATAATTCTGGGTGCCATTTACAAACCATAAGTGCTAATGACTCCATTCCTTTTTTTGGTTGTAGGGGCTGTTGATTTGAGAACACTAAAACAAGCCTAACCTCTCTAGGACATTCAGAAGCCAAGTTATAAGCCCACAAAGGTGTAACTGGACTGCTTCTTTAAAGTGACACCAGGCCCGGTGACCTTTGGGACATGGTTTGACCCCCTATAGGAATGTGCGATCATCTTGAAACGTTCAGATCACTTACAACTCAATTGATTTTACCTTCCTGTAACGTTTCAGCCTGATTGGACCTTGTTTTCACACAAATGAACCCAGAATTATGTGAAATTGTGCTTCGTGCAACATAATTCTGGGTGCCATTTAAAAACCATAAGTGGTAATGACTCCATTCCTTTTTGTGGTTGTAGGGGCTGTTGATTGGAGTATACTAAAACAAACCTGATCTCTCTAGGACATTCAGAAGCCAAGTTATAAGCCCACAAAGGTGTAACTGGACTACTTCTTTAAATTGACACCAGATCCGGGGACCTTTGGGACATGGTTTGCCCCCCTCAGGAAAGTGCTATCATCATGAAACGTTCAGATCACTTACAACTCAATAGATTCTACCTTCCTGTAACATTTCAGCCTGATTGGACCTTGTTTTCACACAAATAAACCCAGAATGATGTGAAATTGTGCTTCGTGCAACATAATTCTGGGTGCCATTTAAAAACCATAAGTGCTAATGACTCCATTCCTTTTTGTGGTTGTAGGGGCTGTTGGTTGGAGTACATTAAAACAAACCTGATCTCTCTAGGACATTCAGAAGCCAAGTTATAAGCCCTCAAAGGTGTAAATGGACTACTTCTTTAAATTGACACCAGATCCGGTGACCTTTGGGACATGGTTTGACCCCCTATAGGAATGTGCGATCATCATGAAACGTTCAGATCACTTACAACTCAATAGATTCTACCTTCCTGTAGCGTTTCAGCCTGATTGGACCTTGTTTTCACACAAATGAACCCAGAATGATGTGAAATTGTGCTTCGTGCAGCATAATTCCGGGTGCCATTTACAAACCATAAGTGCTAATGACTCCATTCCTTTTTGTGGTTGTAGGGGCTGTTGGTTGGAGGACATTAAAACAAACCTGATCTCTCTAGGACATTTAGAAGCCAAGTTATAAGCCCACAAATGTGTAACTGGACTACTTCTTTAAATTGACACCAGATCCGGTGACCTTTGGGACATGGTTTGACCCCATTAGGAAAGTGCTATCATCATGAAACGTTCAGATCACTTACAACTCAATAGATTCTACCTTCCTGTAATGTTTCAGCCTTATTGGACCTTGTTTTCACACAAATGAACCCAGCATGATGTGAAATTGTGCTTCGTGCAACATAATTCTGGGTGCCATTTACAAACCATAAGTGCTAATGACTCCATTCCTTTTTGTGGTTGTAGGGGCTGTTGATTGGAGAACACTAAAACAAACCTAACCTCTCTCGGACATTCAGAAGCCAAGTTATAAGCCCACAAATGTGTAACTGGACTACTTCTTTAAATTGACAACAGATCCGGTGACCTTTGGGACATGGTTTGACCCCCTTAGGAAAGTGCTATCATCATGAAACGTTCAGATCGCATACAACTCAATAGATTTTACCTTCCTGTAATGTTTCAGCCTGATTGGACCTTGTTTTCACACAAATGAACCCAGAATGATGTGAAATTGTGCTTCGTGCAACATAATTCTGGGTGCCATTTAAAAACCATAAGTGCTAATGACTCCATTTCTTTTTGAGGTTGTAGGGGCTGTTGATTGGAGTACACTAAAACAAACCTGATCTCTCTAGGACATTCAGAAGCCAAGTTATAAGCCCACAAATGTGTAACTGGACTACTTCTTTAAATTGACACCAGATCCGGTGACCTTTGGGACATGGTTTGACCCCCTTAGGAAAGTGCTATCATCATGAAACGTTCAGATCGCTTACAACTCAATAGATTCTACCTTCCTGTAACGTTTCAGCCTTATTGGACCTTGTTTTCACACAAATGGACCCAGAATGATGTGAAATTGTGCTTCGTGCAACATAATTCTGGGTGCCATTTACAAACCATAAGTGCTAATGACTCCATTCCTTTTTGTGGTTGTAGGGGCTGTTGGTTGGAGTACATTAAAACAAACCTGATCTCTCTAGGACATTCAGAAGCCAAGTTATAAGCCCACAAATGTGTAACTGGACTACTTCTTTAAATTGACACCAGATCCGGTGACCTTTGGGACATGGTTTGACCCCCTTAGGAAAGTGCTATCATCATGAAACGTTCAGATCACTTACAACTCAATAGATTCTACCTTCCTGTAACATTTCAGCCTTATTGGACCTTGTTTTCACACAAAAGAACCCAGAATGATGTGAAATTGTGCTTCGTGCAACATAATTCTGGGTGCCATTTAAAAACCATAAGTGCTAATGACTCCATTTCTTTTTGAGGTTGTAGGGGCTGTTGTTTGGAGTACATTAAAACAAACCTGATCTCTCTAGGACATTCAGAAGCCAAGTTATAAGCCCACAAATGTGTAACTGGACTACTTCTTTAAATTGACACCAGATCCGGTGACCTTTGGGACATGGTTTGACCCCCTATAGGAATGTGCGATCATCATGAAACGTTCAGATCACTTACAACTCAATAGATTCTACCTTCTTGTAACGTTTCAGCCTGATTGGACCTTGTTTTCACACAAATGGACCCAGAATGATGTGAAATTGTGCTTCGTGCAACATAATTCTGGGTGCCATTTACAAACCATAAGTGCTAATGACTCCATTCCTTTTTTTGGTTGTAGGGGCTGTTGATTTGAGAACACTAAAACAAGCCTAACCTCTCTAGGACATTCAGAAGCCAAGTTATAAGCCCACAAAGGTGTAACTGGACTGCTTCTTTAAAGTGACACCAGGCCCGGTGACCTTTGGGACATGGTTTGACCCCCTATAGGAATGTGCGATCATCTTGAAACGTTCAGATCACTTACAACTCAATTGATTTTACCTTCCTGTAACGTTTCAGCCTGATTGGACCTTGTTTTCACACAAATGAACCCAGAATTATGTGAAATTGTGCTTCGTGCAACATAATTCTGGGTGCCATTTAAAAACCATAAGTGGTAATGACTCCATTCCTTTTTGTGGTTGTAGGGGCTGTTGATTGGAGTATACTAAAACAAACCTGATCTCTCTAGGACATTCAGAAGCCAAGTTATAAGCCCACAAAGGTGTAACTGGACTACTTCTTTAAATTGACACCAGATCCGGGGACCTTTGGGACATGGTTTGCCCCCCTCAGGAAAGTGCTATCATCATGAAACGTTCAGATCACTTACAACTCAATAGATTCTACCTTCCTGTAACATTTCAGCCTGATTGGACCTTGTTTTCACACAAATAAACCCAGAATGATGTGAAATTGTGCTTCGTGCAACATAATTCTGGGTGCCATTTAAAAACCATAAGTGCTAATGACTCCATTCCTTTTTGTGGTTGTAGGGGCTGTTGGTTGGAGTACATTAAAACAAACCTGATCTCTCTAGGACATTCAGAAGCCAAGTTATAAGCCCTCAAAGGTGTAAATGGACTACTTCTTTAAATTGACACCAGATCCGGTGACCTTTGGGACATGGTTTGACCCCCTATAGGAATGTGCGATCATCATGAAACGTTCAGATCACTTACAACTCAATAGATTCTACCTTCCTGTAGCGTTTCAGCCTGATTGGACCTTGTTTTCACACAAATGAACCCAGAATGATGTGAAATTGTGCTTCGTGCAGCATAATTCCGGGTGCCATTTACAAACCATAAGTGCTAATGACTCCATTCCTTTTTGTGGTTGTAGGGGCTGTTGGTTGGAGGACATTAAAACAAACCTGATCTCTCTAGGACATTTAGAAGCCAAGTTATAAGCCCACAAATGTGTAACTGGACTACTTCTTTAAATTGACACCAGATCCGGTGACCTTTGGGACATGGTTTGACCCCATTAGGAAAGTGCTATCATCATGAAACGTTCAGATCACTTACAACTCAATAGATTCTACCTTCCTGTAATGTTTCAGCCTTATTGGACCTTGTTTTCACACAAATGAACCCAGCATGATGTGAAATTGTGCTTCGTGCAACATAATTCTGGGTGCCATTTACAAACCATAAGTGCTAATGACTCCATTCCTTTTTGTGGTTGTAGGGGCTGTTGATTGGAGAACACTAAAACAAACCTAACCTCTCTCGGACATTCAGAAGCCAAGTTATAAGCCCACAAATGTGTAACTGGACTACTTCTTTAAATTGACAACAGATCCGGTGACCTTTGGGACATGGTTTGACCCCCTTAGGAAAGTGCTATCATCATGAAACGTTCAGATCGCATACAACTCAATAGATTTTACCTTCCTGTAATGTTTCAGCCTGATTGGACCTTGTTTTCACACAAATGAACCCAGAATGATGTGAAATTGTGCTTCGTGCAACATAATTCTGGGTGCCATTTAAAAACCATAAGTGCTAATGACTCCATTTCTTTTTGAGGTTGTAGGGGCTGTTGATTGGAGTACACTAAAACAAACCTGATCTCTCTAGGACATTCAGAAGCCAAGTTATAAGCCCACAAATGTGTAACTGGACTACTTCTTTAAATTGACACCAGATCCGGTGACCTTTGGGACATGGTTTGACCCCCTTAGGAAAGTGCTATCATCATGAAACGTTCAGATCGCTTACAACTCAATAGATTCTACCTTCCTGTAACGTTTCAGCCTTATTGGACCTTGTTTTCACACAAATGAACCCAGAATGATGTGAAATTGTGCTTCGTGCAACATAATTCTGGGTGCCATTTACAAACCATAAGTGCTAATGTCTCCATTCCTTTTTGTGGTTGTAGGGGCTGTTGATTGGAGAACACTAAAACAAACCTAACCTCTCTAGGACATTCAGAAGCCAAGTTATAAGCCCTCAAAGGTGTAACTGGACTACTTCTTTAAAGTGACACCAGGCCCGGTGACCTTTGGGACATGGTTTGACCCCCTTAGGAAAGTGCTATCATCATGAAAATTTCAGATCACTTACAACTCAATAGATTCTACCTTCCTGTAATATTTCAGCCTGATTGGACCTTGTTTTCACACAAATGAACCCAGAATGATGTGAAATTGTGCTTCGTGCAACATAATTCTGGGTGCCATTTACAAACCTTAAGTGCTAATGACTCAATTCCTTTTTGTGGTTGTAGGGGCTGTTGATTGGAGTACACTAAAACAAACCTGATCTCTCTAGGACATTCAGAAGCAAAGTTATAAGCCCACAAATGTGTAACTGAACTACTTTAAATTGACACCAGATCCGGTGACCTTTGGGACATGGTTTGACCCCCTTAGGAAAGCGCTATCATCATGAAACGTTCAGATCACTTACAACTCAATAGATTCTACCTTCCTGTAACGTTTCAGCCTTATTGGACCTTGTTTTCACACAAATGGACCCAGAATGATGTGAAATTGTGCTTCGTGCAACATAATTCTGGGTGCCATTTACAAACCATAAGTGCTAATGACTCCATTCCTTTTTCTGGTTGTAGGGGCTGTTGGTTGGAGTACATTAAAACAAACCTGATCTCTCTAGGACATTCAGAAGCCAAGTTATAAGCCCACAAATGTGTAACTGGACTACTTCTTTAAATTGACACCAGATCCGGTGACCTTTGGGACATGGTTTGACCCCCTTAGGAAAGTGCTATCATCATGAAACGTTCAGATCACTTACAACTCAATAGATTCTGCCTTCCTGTAACATTTCAGCCTTATTGGACCTTGTTTTCACACAAAAGAACCCAGAATGATGTGAAATTGTGCTTCGTGCAACATAATTCTGGGTGCCATTTAAAAACCATAAGTGCTAATGACTCCATTTCTTTTTGAGGTTGTAGGGGCTGTTGTTTGGAGTACACTAAAACAAACCTGATCTCTCTAGGTCATTCAGAAGCCAAGTTATAAGCCCTCAAAGCTGTAAATGGACTACTTCTTTAAAGTGACACCAGGCCCGGTGACCTTTGGGACATGGTTTGACCCCCTATAGGAATGTGCGATCATCATGAAACGTTCAGATCACTTACAACTCAATAGATTCTACCTTCTTGTAACGTTTCAGCCTGATTGGACCTTGTTTTCACACAAATGAACCCAGAATGATGTGAAATTGTGCTTAGTGCAGCATAATTCTGGGTGCCATTTACAAACCATAAGTGCTAATGACTCCATTCCTTTTTGTGGTTGTAGGGGCTGTTGGTTGGAGTACATTAAAACAAACCTGATCTCTCTAGGACATTCAGAAGCCAAGTTATAAGCCCACAAATGTGTAACTGGACTACTTCTTTAAATTGACACCAGATCCGGTGACCTTTGGGACATGGTTTGACCCCCTATAGGAATGTGCGATCATCATGAAACGTTCAGATCACTTACAACTCAATAGATTCTACCTTCTTGTAACGTTTCAGCCTGATTGGACCTTGTTTTCACACAAATGGACCCAGAATGATGTGAAATTGTGCTTCGTGCAACATAATTCTGGGTGCCATTTACAAACCATAAGTGCTAATGACTCCATTCCTTTTTTTGGTTGTAGGGGCTGTTGATTGGAGAACACTAAAACAAGCCTAACCTCTCTAGGACATTCAGAAGCCAAGTTATAAGCCCACAAAGGTGTAACTGGACTGCTTCTTTAAAGTGACACCAGGCCCGGTGACCTTTGGGACATGGTTTGACCCCCTATAGGAATGTGCGATCATCTTGAAACGTTCAGATCACTTACAACTCAATTGATTTTACCTTCCTGTAACGTTTCAGCCTGATTGGACCTTGTTTTCACACAAATGAACCCAGAATGATGTGAAATTGTGCTTCGTGCAACATAATTCTGGGTGCCATTTAAAAACCATAAGTGCTAATGACTCCATTCCTTTTTGTTGTTGTAGGGGCTGTTGATTGGAGTATACTAAAACAAACCTGATCTCTCTAGGACATTCAGAAGCCAAGTTATAAGCCCACAAAGGTGTAACTGGACTACTTCTTTAAATTGACACCAGATCCGGGGACCTTTCGGACATGGTTTGCCCCCCTCAGGAAAGTGCTATCATCATGAAACGTTCAGATCACTTACAACTCAATAGATTCTACCTTCCTGTAACATTTCAGCCTGATTGGACCTTGTTTTCACACAAATGAACCCAGAATGATGTGAAATTGTGCTTCGTGCAACATAATTCTGGGTGCCATTTAAAAACCATAAGTGCTAATGACTCCATTCCTTTTTGTGGTTGTAGGGGCTGTTGGTTGGAGTACATTAAAACAAACCTGATCTCTCTAGGACATTCAGAAGCCAAGTTATAAGCCCTCAAAGGTGTAAATGGACTACTTCTTTAAATTGACACCAGATCCGGTGACCTTTGGGACATGGTTTGACCCCCTATAGGAATGTGCGATCATCATGAAACGTTCAGATCACTTACAACTCAATAGATTCTACCTTCCTGTAGCGTTTCAGCCTGATTGGACCTTGTTTTCACACAAATGAACCCAGAATGATGTGAAATTGTGCTTCGTGCAGCATAATTCCGGGTGCCATTTACAAAACATAAGTGCTAATGACTCCATTCCTTTTTGTGGTTGTAGGGGCTGTTGGTTGGAGGACATTAAAACAAACCTGATCTCTCTAGGACATTTAGAAGCCAAGTTATAAGCCCACAAATGTGTAACTGGACTACTTCTTTAAATTGACACCAGATCCGGTGACCTTTGGGACATGGTTTGACCCCCTTAGGAAAGTGCTATCATCATGAAACGTTCAGATCACTTACAACTCAATAGATTCTACCTTCCTGTAACGTTTCAGCCTTAATGGACCTTGTTTTCACACAAATGAACCCAGCATGATGTGAAATTGTGCTTCGTGCAACATAATTCCGGGTGCCATTTACAAACCATAAGTGCTAGGGGCTGTTGATTGGAGAACACTAAAACAAACCTAACCTCTCTAGGACATTCAGAAGCCAAGTTATAAGCCCACAAAGGTGTAACTGGACTGCTTCTTTAAAGTGACACCAGGCCCAGTGACCTTTGGGACATGGTTTGACCCCCTATAGGAATGTGCGATAATCTTGAAACGTTCAGATCACTTACAACTCAATAGATTTCACCTTCCTATAACGTTTCAGCCTGATTGGACCTTATTTTCACACAAATGAACCCAGAATGATGTGAAATTGTGCTTCGTGCAACATAATTCTGGGTGTCATTTAAAAACCATAAGTGCTAATGACTCCATTCCTTTTTCTGGTTGTAGGGGCTGTTGATTGGAGTATGCTAAAACAAACCTGATCTCTCTAGGACATTCAGAATCCAAGCTATAAGCCCTCAAAGGTGTAACTGGACTACTTTAAAGTGACACCAGGCCCGGTGACCTTTGGGACATGGTTTGACCCCCTTATGAAAGTGCTATCATCATGAAACGTTCAGATCACTTACAACTCAATAGATTCTACCTTCCTGTAACATTTCAGCCTGATTGGACCTTGTTTTCACACAAATGAACCCAGAATGATGTGAAATTGTGCTTCGTGCAACATAATTCTGGGTGCCATTTACAAACCTTAAGTGCTAATGACTCCATTCCTTTTTGTGGTTGTAGGGGCTGTTGATTGGAGTACACTAAAACAAACCTGATCTCTCTAGGACATTCAGAAGCCAAGTTATAAGCCCACAAATGTGTAACTGAACTACTTCTTTAAATTGACACCAGATCCGGTGAACTTTGGGACATGGTTTGACCCCCTTAGGAAAGTGCTATCATCATGAAACGTTCAGATCACTTACAACTCAATAGATTCTACCTTCCTGTAACGTTTCAGCCTGATTGGACCTTGTTTTCACACAAATGGACCCAGAATGATGTGAAATTGTGCTTCGTGCAACATAATTCCGGGTGCCATTTACAAACCATAAGTGCTAATGACTCCATTCCTTTTTGTGGTTGTAGGGGCTGTTGATTGGAGTACACTAAAACAAACCTGATCTCTCTAGGACATTCAGAAGCCAAGTTATAAGCCCACAAATGTGTAACTGAACTACTTCTTTAAATTGACACCAGATCCGGTGACCTTTGGGACATGGTTTGACCCCCTTAGGAAAGCGCTATCATCATGAAACGTTCAGATCACTTACAACTCAATAGATTCTACCTTCCTGTAACGTTTCAGCCTGATTGGACCTTGTTTTCACACAAATGGACCCAGAATGATGTGAAATTGTGCTTCGTGCAACATAATTCTGGGTGCCATTTACAAACCATAAGTGCTAATGACTCCATTCCTTTTTGTGGTTGTAGGGGCTGTTGATTGGAGTACACTAAAACAAACCTGATCTCTCTAGGACATTCAGAAGCCAAGTTATAAGCCCACAAATGTGTAACTGTACTACTTTAAATTGACACCAGATCCGGTGACCTTTGGGACATAGTTTGACCCCCTTAGGAAAGAGCTATCATCATGAAACGTTCAGATCACTCACAACTCAATAGATTCTACCTTCCTGTAACGTTTCAGCCTAATTGGACCTTGTTTTCACACAAATGGACCCAGAATGATGTGAAATTGTGCTTCGTGCAACATAATTCTGGGTGCCCTTTACAAACCATAAGTGCTAATGACTCCATTCCTTTTTGTGGTTGTAGGGGCTGTTGATTGGAGTACATTAAAACAAACCTGATCTCTCTAGGACATTCAGAAGCCAAGTTATAAGCCCACAAATGTGTAACTGGACTACTTCTTTAAATTGACAACAGATCCGGTGACCTTTGGGACATGGTTTGACCCCCTTAGGAAAGTGCTATCATCATGAAACGTTCAGATCACTTACAACTCAATAGATTCTAACTTCCTGTAACGTTTCAGCCTGATTGGACCTTGTTTTCACACAAATGAACCCAGAATGATGTGAAATTGTGCTTCGTGCAACATAATTCTGGGTGCCATTTGCAAACCATAAGTGCTAATGACTCCATTCCTTTTTGTGGTTGTAGGGGCTGTTGATTGGAGTACACTAAAACAAACCTAACCTCTCTAGGACATTCAGAAGCCAAGTTATAAGCCCACAAAGGTGTAACTGGACTACTTCTTTAAAGTGACACCAGGCCCGGTGACCTTTGGGACATGGTTTTACCCCCTTAGGAAAGAGCTATCATCATGAAACGTTCAGATCACTTACAACTGAATAGATTCTACCTTCTTGTAGCGTTTCAGCCTGATTGGACCTTGTTTTCACACAAATGGACCCAGAATGATGTGAAATTGTGCTTCGTGCAACATAACTCTGGGTGCCATTTACAAACCTTAAGTGCTAATGACTCCATTCCTTTTTGAGGTTGTAGGGGCTGTTGATTGGAGTACACTAAAACAAACCTGATCTCTCTAGGACATTCAGAAGCCAAGTTATAAGCCCACAAATGTGTAACTGTACTACTTCTTTAAATTGACACCAGATCCGGTGACCTTTGGGACATGGTTTGACCCCCTATAGGAATGTGTGATCATCATGAAACGTTCAGATCACTTACAACTCAATGGATTCTACCTTCCTGTAACGTTTCAGCCTAATTGGACCTTGTTTTCACACAAATGGACCCAGAATGATGTGAAATTGTGCTTCGTGCAACATAATTCTGGGTGCCATTTACAAACCATAAGTGCTAATGACTCCATTCCTTTTTGTGGTTGTAGGGGCTGTTGATTGGAGTACACTAAAACAAACCTGATCTCTCTAGGACATTCAGAAGCCAAGTTATAAGCCCACAAATGTGTAACTGGACTACTTCTTTAAATTGACACCAGATCCGGTGACCTTTGGTACATGGTTTGACCCCCTTAGGAAAGAGCTATCATCATGAAACGCTCAGATCAGTTACAACTCAATAGATTCTACCTTCTTGTAGCATTTCAGTCTGCATGGACCTTGTTTTCACACAAATGAACCCAGAATGATGTGAAATTATGCTTCGTGCAACATAATTCTGGGTGCCATTTAAAAACCATAAGTGCTAATGACTCCATTCCTTTTTGAGGTTGTAGGGGCTGTTGATTGGAGTACACTAAAACAAACCTGATCTCTCTAGGACATTCAGAAGCCAAGCTATAAGCCCTCAAAGGTGTAACTGGACTACTTCTTTAAAGTGACACCAGGCCCGGTAACCTTTGGGACATGGTTTGACCCCCTTAGGAAAGTGCTATCATCATGAAACGTTCAGATCACTTACAACTCAATAGATTCTACCTTCCTGTAACATTTCAGCCTGATTGGACCTTGTTTTCACACAAATGAACCCAGAATGATGTGAAATTGTGCTTCGTGCAACATAATTCTGGGTGCCATTTACAAACCTTAAGTGCTAATGACTCCATTCCTGTTTGTGGTTGTAGGGGCTGTTGATTGGAGTACACTAAAACAAACCTGATCTCTCTAGGACATTCAGAAGCCAAGTTATAAGCCCACAAATGTGTAACTGAACTAATTCTTTAAATTTACACCAGATCCGGTGACCTTTGGGACATGGTTTGACCCCCTTAGGAAAGTGCTATCATCATGAAACGTTCAGATCACTTACAACTCAATAGATTCTACCTTCCTGTAACGTTTCAGCCTGATTGGACCTTGTTTTCACACAAATGGACCCAGAATGATGTGAAATTGTGCTTCGTGCAACATAATTCTGGGTGCCATTTACAAACCATAAGTGCTAATGACTCCATTCCTTTTTGTGTTTGTAGGGGCTGTTCATTGGAGTACACTAAAAAAAACCTGATCTCTCTAGGACATTCAGAAGCCAAGTTATAAGCCCACAAATGTGTAACTGAACTACGTCGTTAAATTGACACCAGATCCGGTGACCTTTGGGACATGGTTTGACCCCCTTAGGAAAGCGCTATCATCATGAAACGTTCAGATCACTTACAACTCAATAGATTCTACCTTCCTCTAATGTTTCAGCCTGATTGGGCCTTGTTTTCACACAAATGGACCCAGAATGATGTGAAATTGTGCTTCGTGCAACATAATTCTGGGTGCCATTTACAAACCATAAGTGCTAATGACTCCATTCCTTTTTGTGGTTGTAGGGGCTGTTGATTGGAGTACACTAAAACAAACCTGATCTCTCTAGGACATTCAGAAGCCAAGTTATAAGCCCACAAATGTGTAACTGTACTACTTCTTTAAATTAACACCAGATCCAGTGACCTTTGGGACATGGTTTGACCCCCTTAGGAAAGAGCTATCATCATGAAACGTTCAGATCACTTACAACTCAATAGATTCTACCTTCCTGTAACGTTTCAGCCTAATTGGACCTTGTTTTCACACAAATGGACCCAGAATGATTTGAAATTGTGCTTCGTGCAACATAATTCTGGGTGCCATTTACAAACCATAAGTGCTAATTACTCCATTCCTTTTTGTGGTTGTAGGGGCTGTTGATTGGAGTACATTAAAACAAACCTGATCTCTCTAGGACATTCAGAAGCCAAGTTATAAGCCCACAAATGTGTAACTGGACTACTTCTTTAAATTAACAACAGATCCGGTGACCTTTGGGACATGGTTTGACCCCCTTAGGAAAGTGCTATCATCATGAAACGTTCAGATCACTTACAACTCAATAGATTCTACCTTCCTGTAACATTTCAGCCTGATTGGACCTTGTTTTCACACAAATGAACCCAGAATGATGTGAAATTGTGCTTCGTGCAACATAATTCTGGGTGCCATTTACAAACCATAAGTGCTAATGACTCCATTCCTTTTTGTGGTTGTAGGGGCTGTTGATTGGAGTACACTAAAACAAACCTAACCTCTCTAGGACACTCAGAAGCCAAGTTATAAGCCCACAAAGGTGTAACTGGACTACTTCTTTAAAGTGACACCAGGCCCGGTGACCTTTGGGACATGGTTTTACCCCCTTAGGAAAGAGCTATCATCATGAAACGTTCAGATCACTTACAACTGAATAGATTCTACTTTCTTGTAGCGTTTCAGCCTGATTGGACCTTGTTTTCACACAAATGGACCCAGAATGATGTGAAATTGTGCTTTGTGCAACATAATTCTGGGTGCCATTTACAAACCTTAAGTGCTAATGACTCCATTCCTTTTTGAGGTTGTAGGGGCTGTTGATTGGAGTACACTAAAACAAACCTGATCTCTCTAGGACATTCAGAAGCCAAGTTATAAGCCCACAAATGTGTAACTGTACTACTTCTTTAAATTGACACCAGATCCGGTGACCTTTGGGACATGGTTTGACCCCCTTAGGAAAGAGCTATCATCATTAAACGTTCAGATCACTTACAACTCAATAGATTCTACCTTCCTGTAACGTTTCAGCCTAATTGGACCTTGTTTTCACACAAATGGACCCAGAATGATGTGAAATTGTGCTTCGTGCAACATAATTCTGGGTGCCATTTACAAACCATAAGTGCTAATGACTCCATTCCTTTTTGTGGTGATAGGGGCTGTTGATTGGAGTACACTAAAACAAACCTAACCTCTCTAGGACATTCAGAAGCCAAGTTATAAGCCCACGAAGGTGTAACTTGACTACTTCTTTAAAGTGACACCAGGCCCGGTGACCTTTGGAACATGGTTTTTCCCCCTATAGGAATTTGCGATCATCATGAAACGTTCTGATCACTTACAACTCAATAGATTCTACCTTCTTGTAACGTTTCAGCCTGATTGGACATTGTTTTCACACAAATGGACCCAGAATGATGTGAAATTGTGCTTCGTGCAACATAATTCTGGGTGCCAATTACAAACCTTAAGTGCTAATGACTCCATTCCTTTTTGTGGTTGTAGGGGCTGGTGGTTGGAGTACATTAAAACAAACCTGATCTCTCTAGGACATTCAGAAGCCAAGTTATAAGCCCACAAATGTGTAACTGGACTACTTCTTTAAATTGACACCAGATCCGGTGACCTTTGGGACTTGGTTTGACCCCCTTAGGAAAGTGATATCATCATGAAACGTTCAGATCACTTACAACTCAATAGATTCTACCTTCCTGTAACGTTTCAGCCTGATTGGACCTTGTTTTCACACAAATGAACCCAGAATGATGTGAAATTGTACTTAGTGCAGCATAATTCTGGGTGGCATTTAAAAACCATAACTTCTAATGACTCCATTGCTTTTTGTGGTTGCAGGGGCTGTTGATTGGAGTACACTAAAACAAACCTAACCTCTCTAGGACATTCAGAAGCCAAGTTATAAGCCCACAAAGGTGTAACTGGACTACTTCTTTAAAGTGACACCAGGCCCGGTGACCTTTGGGGCATGGTTTGACCCCCTATAGGAATGTGTGATCATCTTGAAACGTTCAGATCACTTACAACTCAATAGATTCTACCTTCTTGTAGCGTTTCAGCCTGATTGGACCTTGTTTTCACACAAATGAACCCAGAATGATGTGAAAATGTGCTTCGTGCAAAATAATTCTGGGTGCTATTTACAAACCATAAGTGCTAATGACTCCATTCCTTTTTGTGGTTATAGGGGCTGTTGATTGGAGTACACTAAAACAAACATGATCTCTCTAGGACATTCAGAAGCCAAGTTATAAGCCCACAAATGTGTAACTGGACTACTTCTTTAAATTAACACCAGATCCGGTGACCTTTGGGACATGGTTTGACCCCCTTAGGAAAGAGCTATCATCATGAAACGTTCAGATCACTTACAACTCAATACATTCTACCTTCTTGTAGCGTTTCAGCCTGATTGGACCTTGTTTTCACACAAATGAACCCAGAATGATGTGAAATAGTGCTTCGTGCAACATAATTCTGGGTGCCATTTACAAACCATAAGTGCTACTGACTCCATTCCTTTTTGTTGTTGTAGGGGCTGTTGATTGGAGTACATTAAAACAAACCTGATCTCTCTAGGACATTCAGAAGCCAAGTTATAAGCCCACAAATGTGTAACTGGACTACTTCTTTAAATTGACACCAGGCCCGGTGACCTTTGGGACATGGTTTTACCCCCTATAGGAATGTGCGATCATCTTGAAACGTTCATATCACTTACAACTCAATAGATTCTACCTTCCTGTAACGTTTCAGCCTGATTGGACCTTGTTTTCACACAAATGGACCCAGAATGATGTGAAATTGTGCTTCGTGCAACATAATTCTGGGTGCCATTTACAAACCATAAGTGCTAATGACTCCATTCCTTTTTGTGGTTGTAGGGGCTGTTGATTGGAGCACACTAAAACAAACCTGATCTCTCTAGGACATTCAGAAGCCAAGTTATAAGCCCACAAATGTGTAACTGGACTACTTCTTTTAATTGACACCAGATCCGGTGACCTTTGGGACATGGTTTTACCCCCTTAGGAAAGAGCTATCATCATGAAACGTTCAGATCACTGTTGAGGGTCTGACCTCATGAGGAAATTACTATGCAGTGATTTTCTCCAAAATGACTGTGCTTAAATTGCTCTGAAAAGCAAATAATCACATCAGCGCCAAGAAACTTCATTTCCCATGATGCTTTGCACACAGAAGCATTGGGTGATGTCACCGCCTAGTACCAGAAACACGTTCTGCGCATGTGCGGGAAGCCGTGGAGCTTTTCCCGCGAACTAAGACCATAAATCTTCAGCAGAGACAAAGAAACCTCGTTCTTTTGCCCAGGATACCTGGCGGTAAGGACATGCTTGTCGAACGCTCCGACAACTTGAGCACGCGGAAGCTCTAAGTGCCCAAGTTGAGCCACGCAACCGCTGGAAACCACTCCACCATCATCGGGACCTGACTGGGAACGAGCGGAGCTCCATTCAGCTCTCAGAGACGCTGTAAGTTGTCAAACTCAGCCCAAAAGAAACTTTGTTCTCTTTGTGTCCAGCCCGTGGAGGAACACTCCCGGAGAACGCCAAACAACGGAGAAAGCATCAAACCGACGGATGACGCTGAAAACTGCGGAGAAAACGGAGAACCGTCAAATCAAACAGCTGGGGACGCCTTGCTGCTCTGGTGATCAGGAAACTCATTTTTCTCTCTCCTTTTCTTCTCCCGTTTGCTCTATAGTCCAGAATAAGCAATAAAACCGCGCTATTGCTTAAAAAGTAGCTTCGTGTTTTCCTCTTTCGCTCCCAATTCGTCCTTCGGGTCATTTTGAATAAATAAACTGCTTATTGATCATTGTTTGGTATCTTTAAATGTTTTCTGCTTGGCCACGTGGTTAAACTAAAAGATATTATTCGTGATTAATCCTTTGTGTTGTTTCATGATCCTTTGAAATGTTTTGAGTGAATTTAAGGTTAAGTTACTGATGATTCTAAGTGCCTTGGAAGTTAAAGTGCAAGTTGCCACTCACACTTTAGCCAGACAAAGGGGTCAGCCATCTTGCATACAGACTCCATTTTAGAAACACACACACACATACATACACACAAAACACCTTGAACATTATTTTGAATATACATCCTTTTATTATATCACATGGTTATTATTCATTTATGCCACTGTTTATTCATTTGACAAATTGTTAATTAAACGTTATAAAATTCAGATTTTCGTCTCCCGTAGCTTTGTTGTGTCGAAGAGAAGTCTCTGCTCCAAGGATTCTACGAACTTTAAGAAAGACTGATAAGAGTTTTGGATTCAATTTTTCCCCGGTTAAAGGGGAATGGTGCCCCGTATATCTAAGAATATCTTAATTAATTAATAAATCAGTAAATATTCCCATATTTACAGAATTTATTGAAGAATCCAAAAGTAAGTTGAAGCTTACTAATTGTTCGCTCCTAATAACCCCAACATTAATTGGTGCGGCCGTGTGAGGCTTGGATACACAGAGATTTCTATCCGGCACAAACAAACAAATAAATCCAAAGAGCTTGAATTAAAAATAATCAGTTGTTCAGCCTTGAACCAGCAACAGAGTGGTGCTGATTTCGCTGAGCAGGAAGCTGCATCGAACTCTCACCAGTAACTCAGTGCTTCTTTAAAGGTGCAACGTGTAAATTAATTCTGGTTGACTTTTGGGTTAAAATTCAGTTTTTCCTTAAAGGTGCAACGTGTAATTAATTCTGGTTAACCTTTTAGGTTAAAATTCAGTTCTTCATTAAAGGTGCAGTGTGTAAGTAATTCTGACTAACCCTTTTAGGCTAAAATTAACTGCTAATTTAGCGACTTTAACTCACAGTGGCTATTATAACTAACTGAAACCTTCACTCAAAGACTGATAACACCCTGTTTGCTAATATTCTGAAGGAATAATAGCACATTTAACACTGCAAGTGTTGTAAGACGTTGCTACGGCAACGCACCAGCTTTTGCTGAAATACTGAAAGGAATAGTATTTTAAGCGTCAGTCACGGCATTCCGTGCAATTTAAAACGCTAAAACCTGTGCGCACAAAGGTTAATTTAGTGTTTTTCTGCTACAAAGCTAGCAGTTTGCTGCCAAAAGGTGCAGTTTGAGCTATCTGCAGAAGCTCTACTAGGCTATTTTTGGTTCGGTTGTTAAAATGGAGGGACAGAGTAGTGAACTGACCAACTCCCAGCAACCAGGTGGCGCTGCGGCCCACAAATGTGAACCTGGCCTACTTTCTGGACAAATATTGTCCAAACTGGTCGCGGTTGCTCGAGAACCCGACTACCCTTCCAGGGATTTCACTGAAGAACAGCGTAGCGACGAGCTAGAAGCTGTAATTGATCAAATAGAAAACCCGGATGGTACAAAACCAATCCAGGTTCACTTAGCTAAGTTAGCCTTGATCCTCTATCAGAGAGAACTCCAACATGATCGAGAGATCATGAAGCTCCAGAGCATGCTAGCTGAAAGGCAGCAAAATGGAAGGCAGAAGGATGACGAGGAGGAAGACAGCACCGATTCTGGGGAAGATGGGGAGAAGACCCCGCCCCCTTCTGCTGATGACAACAGACAGTGGGAAGGGGGGGAACACCGTGACTCTGAGGCTGAGCCAGAGTGCTCTCCCACGCCGGTACGAAAGCAAGCCGGCAAAGCCAACCAGGGTCCGCCCAGGACGATCGCCAAAGACCAATTGGTTTCCTCCACCCAAGGAAGCGAGGGACCGCCGTCCCGCCGTAAAGGTAGGCTACCTCCTGATACGTCTCCATACGATAATCAACAGTATGTGGTGTGGGACTCTCTGGACGGACGCACGCCGCAGGGGAGAGATTAAGCTTATCCGTCCCAATCTTCGGCCCCGTTCCCTACACACACTCTAGGGCATTCAGGACCATCTAGGGGCCGAGGGCAATTCGCCCTCGAACCCCAGGTTGGACCACCACCCTCATCTTCACGGCCTTCTCAATCAGTGAGAAGTCAACCAGCTGAGCGGCACCTCTATTTAGACCGCTCCCCCAGTCCACGAAGGGTGCAAGGTGCCGGCTGGGGTTATGCACAAGCCCAACCTGCACCTCCACCATCTACCCATCCTAGCTACTCCAGTACTCGGCATGCCGATAACCAGCTGCAGGACAAAGCATCATACGCCAGTCCGTACCCAGACAAAGTGTATTACGCAGAAGCCCCAGTTGAAAGACGCAGGCTGCACTACGCAGACGTGCCCCGGGAGGAGGACCTCCCAAGACACCCACGTGACGTGCCAGCAGCCCACTACAGCATGCCGAACCCCGATTTGGGCCCCAGGAGTCAACATTGGGAGCCCAGAGCACACCAGCGATATCCAGCGCCCTCTGAGACAGACCGTGGGTCAGAGTCAGAGGATGACGCGCCGTACCGCGAGTCAGGGCTCCGTGTACGTCAAATTGAATCGCTAGCTAAAGATATAGAACGCTTTGATCCTAACACCAATGAATCCAATGTTGACGATTATCTCAGGGAGATAGAACGTTGTCTGCTTGATCTTCCAGCACCCTCTTCAAGGGAAAAGCTCAAGCTAATTTGGAAAACCACATCTAGAACGGTGCACGGTTTCATGGAAACTCTACCACCTGACATTCGTGATCGGTACTCCTCGCTCTGCCGAGCGTTGAGAGATGAATACGCCACGTATGCAGACTCTGCGTCAGCTGCAATGGGGGCCTTCTCCATCAAACACGGGAGGAACGAAGCCCCCAGAGAGTATTATCGCAGACTCAAAAGTGCTTATTTCCAAGGTCGAAACGGCCCTGGGCTCGAGGAAGACCCTGCCTTCAGATCCCTGTTCATTCACAACCTGCACGAGTGTGTTCGCTCCGAAGTCTCAATGTATTGTCGGATGAAGAAACTGCCAACTCAGGAGATTAGGAGATACGCTCAACAGGCTTGGGAAGCCGGCGGAAAGCCCCAAAAGGCTGACGCACATCACCGCGTCATGCACCTTGCTCCCGACGCCGAGCCGCGTTTGGAGCTCGAAGGCACAGAAGCTCCACCCACTAAGCCAAAATCTGCTAAACCTAGACCTGTTAAACCGCGAGAGCAGTCCCAATCTCCTCAACAGGGGAAGGGGGGTGCTGATTGGCCGCCTAGGTCTGGACAATCAGACAGGAAGTGGCCCAACCAAAACCAACGGCAAGCAGGTCGGAACAGTGGAAGGTTTAAGGAGCGCCGCCTACAGGTAGGTCCTGAACGCAAGTCCGCAGGTGAGTACTTGACCAAAGCCGACCTCCAGGAGATGTTTCAGCAGTTCCTAGCTAAACAGAAGGAACAGCTGAGATCTGCAGATGAGACCCCTGCACCAAAGTCTTCTTCTAAGAAGCCAGACCTGGAGCCAACGTCCGCATGACTAGGCGTGGCTCAACCCCCCAGCGTGGCCAGGACCTACCTGATCAGCTGGGGGAACACTACTGGTAGATCACAGGAGTCTCCTGAAATCTACCCCCCAGAGAAACCTGATACTAAATTTCTGAAGTTCCTTGGTGACTTAACAAACCATGATCATGCTCGCCGTTTGTACTGTAACACCAACATAGGTGGATGCATACAGGTTGATGCTCTGCTGGATACCGGCTCAGAAATCACCCTGATGTGCTCCACACTGTTCCGTTGCGTGTCTGACACCATGCAGTCGTTCGGGAAACCAGTCCAGGTAGAACCCTGTGACCTGAAAATCACCAGCTACACCCAGACCCGGGAGTGTATCACTCACCGGGCGTGGCTGGACATCACCTTCCAAGACATGACTCTGGTTCACCCGTTTTATGTCTGCCAGCTAGACACTGAACCACTTCTCGTTGGTCAGGACCTGCTTGAACGTCTAGCTCCCCTCATCAACTGCCAGAATGGTCAACTTTGGGCCCAGGTGGAAACACCTAAGCCCTGGAACCCAGATAGCAGCCGACCATCCTCCATTCTTGAAGTCAGCCTAAGTGAGCCGCAAAACCCTTGTTCCAAGGTCATGCCCCTCCCTACAGCTCCCACAGACGATGTCCGCCTGCAAAGGCACGAAACCGCTCCTGGAACTCCGCTCCACACACATTCATCTTTTCTCTGCTCGCTGAAGAACGTCAGCCTGCAGCCATATGCACCACACATAGTTGGTGGTCTTACCATCAACTGCACCCACATCTCAGATGCTCGCCTTGCTCTTTGGTCAGAAAAGTCAGCCATCAGCCAGCAGACGTTTGAACACCTGCGTCAGAAGGACCCCCTTCTGGTCAGTGTGACATGTAGCCATCGGCTCTTGTCAGCTACTTGGCCGCAGAGGCTCCTGAAAGCGCCAGAGGTCTGCTCCCTGACTATCCAGCTTGGAGCAAGACAGCTCACACATACATTCAGCATCATACCACAGCTTGATCCACCTGCACTCATTGGAGCAGATCTGCTGGTTCGACTAGGTGCCCAGCTGGACACTTGCAATCAAGTCCTTTGGGCCCGGGCCACACCATCCTCTGAGCCTCGCTCAGAAGGCCCTGAACACTTGCTGTCCGGTCAGACCATTCCACAGGCCTGCCGTGCAGTGGTTGAGGCCAGCACGGTTCTGCCCCCACTGGTCAAAGGAGTGCCTGTTCGTCTGACTCTGATGAAGCATCAGAAGCTGCCAGGCACACAGGTCTTCTTCCAGCCATCACCACACTTCTTGGAGCTCAACTTAGCTGTCTGTGGCATGCCACTCTTGGAGCTGAACAATCGTTCTGCGTACTTGTTGGTCGAAAATCCGACCCAGAGTCCTATCCACATGCCGGCAGGAAAGCCCTTGGGCATGCTGATAGATAGCTTATTCCATGACTTCGAACTTTCAGTCCCCGTGATCGGACAACTTCCGTTGTTCTTGAACGACCGACAGGTTGGTGCAGACACATTCAGTACTTTCCCCTCACAAATGATTACCATCAAGCGGCATGAAGCCCTTCCTGAGGAACCCATTTGCAGTGCAACCTTAGATACTGACGGCGGTCAGTGTCTAACGGTTTTTGCAATAAATACTCAACCCTCTGAGTCACCGGTTGAAAGCCCGGGAGACCAGAGACCCTCCTCTGAACCTTATGACGGCTTCGAGGCCGAAGTCAGCCAGCAGCTTGACAAAGCGGATGCTCTGGAGTCAGAGGAGCAGAGAGCAGCGCTTAGAAGCCTGTTCTATGAGTTTCAGTCCATCTTATCCAGGGACTCCCTGGACTGTGGACTCACAAACCTGCATACGGTTCGCATTCCGACGAACCCGAATGCCCCTCCTACTTTTGTACGTCAGTACAAGATTCCCCTCGCTGCTTATGAGTCGATCCAGGAGATCCTCGATCAGCTGAAGGAGAAAAACATCATCAGAGAGTGTAACTCCACTTACAACTCTCCCATCTGGCCGGTTCTGAAACCGACTGGGAAATGGCGTCTCACCATAGACTATCGTGCATTGAACAAACAAGTGCCTCTCTCCAGGTGGCCTATGATCCATTTAGATCAAGAGCTAGCCAGAGTCAGAGATGCTCGTTTCTTCTCTACGGTTGACGTAGCCAACGGCTTCTGGACCATGAAGGTTGAGCCGGTGGACCAGTATAAACTGGCTTTCTCCTTTGGAAATCGCCAATATACTTGGAACCGCTGCCCCTTTGGCTACTCTAACTCACCTGCTGAGTTCAACATCTTCCTCCACAAAGCCATGTCAGATGCTGCTTCCAGAGGGAACCTCATATATGTCGATGACATCTTGATGAGGAGTCGAACCTTCGAGGAGCACCTGGCTGAGCTCCGTCATGTGCTGCAACAGCTTGCTGACGCCGGAGCTAAATTGGCGATTCTCAAAGGACAGTGGTGTAGAACCAAAGTGGAGTATGTTGGACTGCTGGTGGGCCCTAATGGAGTCGAGCCCCAAGCAGGACGCATTAGGGCCATTCAGGACATCAAAGCCCCAGCTAATCTGACTGAACTCAGGAGCTTCCTCGGAGTCTGCAACTACTCCAGGCAGTTCATTGAGGAGTACGCTGAAACAGCGAGGCCCCTCACTGAGCTGCTTCGGAACGACACACCTTTCGTGTGGGACAGACCCCAAGAACTCTCCTTCCAGTTCCTAAAACAGAAGTTGGCGTCCGCACCCTGTCTGGCTTACCCAGACAAGGATAAAGAGTTCTACATAGAGGCTACTTTCTCCTCTCACTGCCTGAGCGCTGCTTTGAAGCAGAAACACGATCAGGACATGAGAGTTGTGGCATACGCCAGCAAGCCTCTGAGCAAGGTGGAACTCCAGTTCTCAGACTGCGAGAGAGCTCTCCTCTCTACAGTCTGGGCCGTCGAACACTTTTGTAGTTACATCGGTGGACAGAAAGTGATCATTGAAACGTGTCATCAGCCTGTCACCTTCCTAAACAGCCAGCGACTGCGCGAAGGAAGAGTGTCAAACAGCCGCATTGCGACGTGGATGATGGTGCTCCAAGGATACAACATTGAGGTCAAGTATGGTCAGAACACCAAGCTAGCGCTAGGACAAGGGCTAGCAGGCTGCCAGCACTGTGACTCTGACTCCGTCATGGGCCCCCTGGACACACCTGCCGCAGTCTACCCAACCGCATACAATCATCGCTACTTTGATGAGAATGTTTGCCAAGGGCTTCCGAAAGTTTACACTGACGGATGTGCCTACCTTCACGAAGGCCAGCTCCGTGCCGGGGTTGGAGTCGTTTGGGTGGACTGTGACACTAAGCAACCAAATCACTACCGGTTGGGCCAAAAGTCTAGTCAGTACGCCGAAATCGCTGCAGTGTTGATAACCCTCCAGCAGGCGGCAGCCTTGGACATCACTCAAATCGTCCTTTGCTCAGATTCAAACTACGCTAGACACAGCTTCATTTCTCACTTCCCCATGTGGAAGGAGAACCACATGAAAAACGCCAGGAACAGAGACGCGAAACACTCGGAGTTATTCCTAGTGTGTGATCTGCTCACCACTGAGAAAGGCATAATGGTCTACTGGAAAAAGGTCAAAGGTCACTCCAGGACCCTAGGTCCGGAGAAAGATGGTAATGACGAAGCTGACTGCCTTGCTAAGCTCGGTGCTGACCAGGGAACCTGCTGGGAATTCAAAGACGAGTGGCTTCCACCCAAGGCCATTCACGAGGTCTGCGCGATTACTCGTCGACATGCTAAACAGGCAGACGAACCTCGGACCGTTGGGGTACCCGTGTTTCTAGGCAGACAGCCACAGGACACGGACCTAGTCACTATGCAGGAACAAGATCCTGACCTGAAGCTCATCCGCGAGCTTCTCCAAAAGGGACCGATGCCTGAACAACCGTCACCACCTACTGGCGCAAGCCGAGATTTGGTAACCCTGCATCGTCAACTCGCGCACCTGAAACTACAAAACCATTTGTTAGTTTACATGCGTGACGATCACAGCCCGCCGCGCTGGGTTGTTCCACTCGACCACAGAGGAGTAATGCTTGCCTACGCCCACGACACTCCGGTTGGAGGTCACCGCGGAGCAAAAGCTACCCTCGCGTCACTGACAGAAGTAGCATATTGGCCATCGATGTCCAAGGATGTACACAGCTATGTCCAAGGCTGCCTTGTCTGTGCCCAGTTTCAACCCTCCCAGCCGCTTGCTAGAGCACCACTGCAACGCAGGGGAATAACCTTCCCTTGGTCCCACCTGCAGATCGACTGGGTTGGACCGGTTCCCAAATCGGCAAGAGGAAACAAATATATGCTAACTGTAACTTGCAGTTTCACAAAGTGGGTGGAGTGCCTTCCAGCACCAAACGATACAGCCGTCACAACCGCTGTACTGCTGATTAACCACATTTTCAGTCGATGGGGACTTCCACTCTGCATTGACTCTGACCGAGGAACTCATTTCACATCCAGTGTAATGACGTCCCTGTTTGAACTTCTGGGAGTGGAAGTGAGATTCCACCTCCCCTATCACCCACAGTCATCCGGACAGGTCGAACGGATGAACCGCACGGTCGTCTCTATGCTCAAAAAGTACGTCTGCTCCACTGGGAAGGACTGGGACGTCAAGCTCCCTCTGGTCCTGATGGCCATACGGTCCACTCCACAGCGATCCACGGGGGTTACGCCCTTTGAGATGATGACCGGCAGACTGATGACTCTACCACTGCACCTCCTGTATCACCCAGAGGATGTCAGTGTTGCCACTGCCTATACCGCTCATCAGTATGTGGCAGACTTGAAAACACACCTCAGAGCTACGTTCGCGCACGCTCAGAAAAAACTGGAGACCAACGTAGAAGGCACTAAGGCCTACTACGACCAAAAGACAACCAGCCGCGAATACGAGGTGGGTGACAAAGTATTCTACTTTCGGTTCGCCCAACCGGCACGCAAAGCTAAGAAGTTCCTGCCCTGCTGGTCAGGACCATTTGAGATCGTGGCAAAACTCTCTCCAGTTGCATACAGGTTACGCATCACCAAAGCGAGACAGGAGCCTGTCTACAAATGGGTGCATGCAAACCAAATCAAACCCTACGTCAAACCATCCCCGCGGGTACAGAGACCAGACTCCCTGCAGGAGGTAGACGTAGTCTCGACATAGTTCTATGTATGGAAATGGAAAGGGGGGGAAAGTGCACGTTTAACCCACTAACATGCACTAACCGACAAAGAACCAGCCCCCCCCCCCCGCCGTCACTTTCACTAACCAAGAGAAACTCCTTCCTAGACCGCTAACAGGATGTACCTACTAAAACCTTACAGAGTACTCTGGTACCTACACTAGGTTCTGATTAATGAATCTCTACGTGCATTCAAGACTTTGTCTGAAACCATACCTCAGGATATTGTGTACACACGAGTGGTGAGAGATTTGATGTAGGACCTGCTCAGGGAAGTAAGTTCCACGCTGGACAGCTTGGTTGAAAGTCGTATTTCCCCGTACTTGGTACCACTGGACCTGCTCAAAGATAGCTTGACAGCTGCTACCCCTCTACTGTGCACCTTTCACAAATCCACCTAGCGTACAGCCTAAGTAGTGCAATGCCCATTCACGTTGAAAAAAAATTTGAACTCGGTTTCCTGTTAAACGTTCCCATAATTGTGACACCTCACATCTATAGGTTTAGGTCGATGCTGAACATTGGTATTTGAAAGGACGGTAGGCATTTCCACTTTGAACTAGAAACCTGACACTCCATCACCTCAACCTCGAACAGCATGACTCAGAGATTGAGATCATGGACGCTTTCCAGGGTTATAACTTTGCCTTCGATTTAGAAATTGACCAACAATTACTGATTGAAGGAACCAAATTTGTTAAGTTCACACAAAACCCGCGTGAACTTACTTTGACGCCCAAGACGCTACATTGACACAGATTATACGACTTTAATCTGCACATTGGTCGCCCTGGGGATGGAATGGCTCATCATGGCCGTGATAGCTTATTCCGCCTACAGGCGTGTTAATAAACTCCAAGATAAGATGCACTTGCTCACCTACGGTGTGCCTCGTGACCGCGTTCGGGTAGACTCCAAGCGCGAATGTACCACACCTGTCTAAAGGGGGTGAGCAACATTTTCTTTGTTATTCTGTAACCCTAAGAGTAGTTCTCACTTTAGTCTACCTCACATTTTTTATCTGAGTGTTGCATTATGTCACATTCTTTATAAGCTACACACTGAATGTATGACCTAAGAATGTATTTTATGAGACCTCAAGGTTGCTATGAATTTTCTTGGATGTTATATGTTTTTTTTGGGGGGGTTTTCTGTATTTTTGTTTCGTACTTGGTCACATATTAACTAGTGGTTATGTGCCGGCCCAGCTCAGTCTGTCAATGACTCTGTCTGACGCACCAGCACATTGTAGTACCTCTTAGTTTTATGGTCCTTGTTTTAGCCCAAAGACTGTCCTGATCCACCCTTTGGACCAAAAAAGGGGGGAATCTTGGGACCACATAGGTCAATGCGCGTTTGCGAACTATGGACCTCGTACATCACCGCGTGATCCATAAACTGAACTGTATGGCCGGCGGTGAGATGCCTTTGTGTCCCCTCGTGGAGTTAACCGCCCACCGACCTTCCTCCTTCTACACTACTACCTCTCGCATGGACGACATCATCATTGCGTACCACCTGCGTGAGTGGCTTCTTCTCGTTATGCGCGTTGGGGACTATCCCGTTTCCTATCCTCTTTGTGCCTGACCAGGATCAAAGACCAAAGGCGCCAGGATCCAAGACAAAGACCAAAGACAAAGGCGTCCAAGGAGACCAACGTCCTAAGGGACAACCCCACCTGTGCTTCCGACGATCAAGTCGACCTACGTTCATGAGGAACAAACCCATCTGTGCTTCCGACGATCGAGCTTTGGGCGCGATCCCCGAAACCAAAAGGGGGAATGTTGAGGGTCTGACCTCATGAGGAAATTACTATGCAGTGATTTTCTCCAAAATGACTGTGCTTAAATTGCTCTGAAAAGCAAATAATCACATCAGCGCCAAGAAACTTCATTTCCCATGATGCTTTGCACACGGAAGCATTGGGTGATGTCACCGCCTAGTACCAGAAACACGTTCTGCGCATGTGCGGGAAGCCGTGGAGCTTTTCCCGCGAACTAAGACCATAAATCTTCAGCAGAGACAAAGAAACCTCGTTCTTTTGCCCAGGATACCTGGCGGTAAGGACACGCTTGTCGAACGCTCCGACAACTTGAGCACGCGGAAGCTCTAAGTGCCCAAGTTGAGCCACGCAACCGCTGGAAACCACTCCACCATCATCGGGACCTGACTGGGAACGAGCGGAGCTCCATTCAGCTCTCAGAGACGCTGTAAGTTGTCAAACTCAGCACAAAAGAAACTTCGTTCTCTTTGTGTCCAGCCCGTGGAGAAACACTCCCGGAGAACGCCAAACAACGGAGAAAGCATCAAACCGACGGATGACGCTGAAAACTGCGGAGAAAACGGAGAACCGTCAAATCAAACAGCTGGGGACGCCTTGCTGCTCTGGTGATCAGGAAACTCATTTTTCTCTCTCCTTTTCTTCTCCCGTTTCCTCTATAGTCCAGAATAAGCAATAAAACCACGCTATTGCTTAAAAAGTAGCTTCGTGTTTTCCTCTTTCGCTCCCAATTCGTCCTTCGGGTCATTTTGAATAAATAAACTGCTTATTGATCATTGTTTGGTATCTTTAAATGTTTTCTGCTTGGCCACGTGGTTAAACTAAAAGATATTATTCGTGATTAATCCTTTGTGTTGTTTCATGATCCTTTGAAATGTTTTGAGTGAATTTAAGGTTAAGTTACTGATGGTTCTAAGTGCCTTGGAAGTTAAAGTGCAAGTTGCCACTCACACTTTAGCCAGACAAAGGGGTCAGCCATCTTGCATACAGACTCCATTTTAGAAACACACACACACATACATACACACAAAACACCTTGAACATTATTTTGAATATACATCCTTTTATTATATCACATGGTTATTATTCATTTATGCCACTGTTTATTCATTTGACAAATTGTTAATTAAATGTTATAAAATTCAGATTTTCGTCTCCAGTAGCTTTGTTGTGTCGAAGAGAAGTCTCTGCTCCAAGGATTCTACGAACTTCAAGAAAGACTGATAAGAGTTTTGGATTCAATTTTTCCCCGGTTAAAGGGGAATGGTGCCCCGTATATCTAAGAATATCTTAATTAATTAATTAATCAGTAAATATTCCCATATTTACAGAATTTATTGAAGAATCCAAAAGTAAGTTGAAGCTTACTAATTGTTCGCTCCTAATAACCCCAACATCACTTACAACTCTATAGATTCTACCTTCCTGTAACGTTTCAGCCTGATTGGACCTTGTTTTCACACAAATGAACCCAGAATGATGTGAAATTGTGCTTCGTGCAACATAATTCTGGGTGCCATTTACAAACCATAAGTGCTAATGACTCCATTCCTTTTTGTGGTTGTAGGGGCTGTTGATTGGAGTACACTAAAACAAACCTAACCTCTCTAGGACATTCAGAAGCCAAGTTATAAGCCCACAAAGGTGTAACTGGACTACTTCTTTAAAGTGACACCAGGCCCGGTGACCTTTGGGACATGGTTTTAATCCCTATAGGAATGTGCGATCATCTTGAAACGTTCAGATCACTTACAACTCAATAGATTCTACCTTCTTGTAGCGTTTCAGCCTGATTGGACCTTGTTTTCACACAAATGGACCCAGAATGATGTGAAATTGTGCTTCGTGCAACATAATTCTGGGTGCCATTTACAAACCTTAAGTGCTAATGACTGCATTCCTTTTTGAGGTTGTAGGGGCTGTTGATTGGAGTACACTAAAACAAACCTGATCTCTCTAGGACATTCAGAAGCCAAGTTATAACCCCACAAAGGTGTAACTGGACTACTTCTTTAAAGTGACACCAGGCCCGGTGACCTTAGGGACATGGTTTGACCCCCTATAGGAATGTTTGATCATCATGAAACGTTCAGATCACTTACAACTCAATAGATTCTACCTTCTTGTAACGTTTCAGCCTGATTTGACCTTGTTTTCACACAAATGAACCCAGAATGATGTGAAATTGTGCTTCGTGCAACATAATTCTGGGTGCCATTTACAAACCATAAGTGCTAATGACTCCATTCCTTTTTGTGGTTGTAGGGGCTGTTGGTTGGAGTACATTAAAACAAACCTGATCTCTCTAGGACATTCAGAAGCCAAGTTATAAGCCCACAAATGTGTAACTGGACTACTTCTTTAAATTGACACCAGATCCGGTGACCTTTGGGACATGGTTTGACCCCCTTAGGAAAGTGCTATCATCATGAAACGTTCAGATCACTTACAACTCAATAGATTCTACCTTCCTGTAACGTTTCAGCCTGATTGGACCTTGTTTTCACACAAATGAACCCAGAATGATGTGAAATTGTGCTTAGTGCAGCATAATTCTGGGTGCCATTTAAAAACCATAAGTTCTAATGACTCCATTGCTTTTTGTGGTTGTAGGGGCTGTTGATTGGAGTACACTAAAACAAACCTAACCTCTCTAGGACATTCAGAAGCCAAGTTATAAGCCCACAAAGGTGTAACTGGACTACTTCTTTAAAGTGACACCAGGCCCGTTGACCTTTGGGACATGGTTTTACCCCCTATTGGAATGTGCGATCATCTTGAAACATTCAGATCACTTACAACTCAATGTATTCTACCTTCCTGTAACGTTTCAGCCTGATTGGACCTTGTTTTCACACAAATGAACCCAGAATGATGTGAAATTGTGCTTCGTGCAACATAATTCTGGGTGCCATTTACAAACCATAAGTGCTAATGACTCCATTCCTTTTTGTGGTTGTAGGGGCTGTTGGTTGGAGTACATTAAAACAAACCTGATCTCTCTAGGACATTCAGAAGCCAAGTTATAAGCCCACAAATGTGTAACTGGACTACTTCTTTAAATTGACACCAGATCCGGTGACCTTTGGGACATGGTTTGACCCCCTTAGGAAAGTGCTATCATCATGAAACGTTCAGATCACTTACAACTCAATAGATTCTACCTTCCTGTAACGTTTCAGCCTGATTGGACCTTGTTTTCACACAAATGAACCCAGAATGATGTGAAATTGTGCTTAGTGCAGCATAATTCTGGGTGCCATTTAAAAACCATAAGTTCTAATGACTCCATTGCTTTTTGTGGTTGTAGGGGCTGTTGATTGGAGTACACTAAAACAAACCTAACCTCTCTAGGACATTCAGAAGCCAAGTTATAAGCCCACAAAGGTGTAACTGGACTACTTCTTTAAAGTGACACCAGGCCCGGTGACCTTTGGGGCATGGTTTGACCCCCTTAGGAAAGTGCTATCATCACGAAACGTTCAGATCACTTACAACTCAATAGATTCTACCTTCTTGTAGCGTTTCAGCCTGATTGGACCTTGTTTTCACACAAATGAACCCAGAATGATGTGAAATTGTGCTGCGTGCAACATAATTCTGGGTGCCATTTACAAACCTTAAGTGCTAATGACTCCATTCCTTTTTGTGGTTGTAGGGGCTGTTGATTGGAGTACACTAAAACAAACCTGATCTCTCTAGGACATTCAGAAGCCAAGTTATAAGCCCACAAATGTGTAACTGAACTACTTCTTTAAATTGACACCAGATCCGGTGACCTTTGGGACATGGTTTGACCCCCTTAGGAAAGTGCTATCATCATGAAACGTTCAGATCACTTACAACTCAATAGATTCTACCTTCCTGTAACGTTTCCGCCTGATTGGACCTTGTTTTCACACAAATGGACCCAGAATGATGTGAAATTGTGCTTAGTGCAGCATAATTCTGGGTGCCATTTAAAAACCATAAGTTCTAATGACTCCATTGCTTTTTGTGGTTGTAGGGGCTGTTGATTGGAGTACACTAAAACAAACCTAACCTCTCTAGGACATTCAGAAGCCAAGTTATAAGCCCACAAAGGTGTAACTGGACTACTTCTTTAAAGTGACACCAGGCCCGTTGACCTTTGGGACATAGTTTTACCCCCTATAGGAATGTGCGATCATCTTGAAACGTTCAGATCACTTACAACTCAATAGATTCTACCTTCCTATAACGTTTCAGCCTGATTGGACCTTGTTTTCACACAAATGAACCCAGAATGATGTGAAATTGTGCTTCGTGCAACATAATTCTGGGTGCCATTTACAAACCATAAGTGCTAATGACTCCATTCCTTTTTGTGGTTGTGGGGGCTGTTGATTGGAGAACACTAAAACAAACCTAACCTCTCTAGGACATTCAGAAGCCAAGTTATAAGCCCACAAAGGTGTAACTGGACTACTTCTTTAAAGTGACACCAGGCCCGGTGACCTTTGGGGCATGGTTTGACCCCCTTAGGAAAGTGCTATCATCATGAAACGTTCAGATCACTTACAACTCAATAGATTCTACCTTCTTGTAGCGTTTCAGCCTGATTGGACCTTGTTTTCACACAAATGAACCCAGAATGATGTGAAATTGTGCTGCGTGCAACATAATTCTGGGTGCCATTTACAAACCTTAAGTGCTAATGACTCCATTCCTTTTTGTGGTTGTAGGGGCTGTTGATTGGAGTACACTAAAACAAACCTGATCTCTCTAGGACATTCAGAAGCCAAGTTATAAGCCCACAAATGTGTAACTGAACTACTTCTTTAAATTGACACCAGATCCGGTGACCTTTGGGACATGGTTTGACCCCCTTAGGAAAGTGCTATCATCATGAAACGTTCAGATCACTTACAACTCAATAGATTCTACCTTCCTGTAACGTTTCCGCCTGATTGGACCTTGTTTTCACACAAATGGACCCAGAATGATGTGAAATTGTGCTTCGTGCAACATAATTCTGGGTGCCATTTACAAACCATAAGTGCTAATGACTCCATTCCTTTTTGTGGTTGTAGGGGCTGTTGATTGGAGTACACTAAAACAAACCTGATCTCTCTAGGACATTCAGAAGCCAAGTTATAAGCCCACAAAGGTGTAACTGGACTACTTCTTTAAAGTGACACCAGGCCCGGTGACCTTTGGGGCGTGGTTTGACCCCCTATAGGAATGTGTGATCATCTTGAAACGTTCAGATCACTTACAACTCAATAGATTCTACCTTCTTGTAACGTTTCAGCCTGATTGGACCTTGTTTTCACACAAATGAACCCAGAATGATGTGAAATTGTGCTTCGTGCAACATAATTCTGGGTGCCATTTACAAACCATAAGTGCTAATGACTCCATTCCTTTTTGTGGTTGTAGGGGCTGTTGGTTGGAGTACATTAAAACAAACCTGATCTCTCTAGGACATTCAGAAGCCAAGTTATAAGCCCACAAATGTGTAACTGGACTACTTCTTTAAATTGACACCAGATCCGGTGACATTTGGGACATGGTTTGACCCCCTTAGGAAAGTGCTATCATCATGAAACGTTCAGATCACTTACAACTCAATAGATTCTACCTTCCTGTAACGTTTCAGCCTGATTGGACCTTTTTTTCACACAAATGAACCCAGAATGATGTGAAATTGTGCTTAGTGCAGCATAATTCTGGGTGCCATTTAAAAACCATAAGTTCTAATGACTCCATTGCTTTTTGTGGTTGTAGGGGCTGTTGATTGGAGTACACTAAAACAAACCTAACCTCTCTAGGACATTCAGAAGCCAAGTTATAAGCCCACAAAGGTGTAACTGGACTACTTCTTTAAAGTGACACCAGGCCCGTTGACCTTTGGGACATGGTTTTACCCCCTATAGGAATGTGCGATCATCTTGAAACGTTCAGATCACTTACAACTCAATAGATTCTACCTTCCTGTAACGTTTCAGCCTGATTGGACCTTGTTTTCACACAAATGAACCCAGAATGATGTGAAATTGTGCTTCGTGCAACATAATTCTGGGTGCCATTTACAAACCATAAGTGCTAATGACTCCATTCCTTTTTGTGGTTGTAGGGGCTGTTGATTGGAGAACACTAAAACAAACCTAACCTCTCTAGGACATTCAGAAGCCAAGTTATAAGCCCACAAAGGTGTAACTGGACTACTTCTTTAAAGTGACACCAGGCCCGGTGACCTTTGGGGCATGGTTTGACCCCCTTAGGAAAGTGCTATCATCATGAAACGTTCAGATCACTTACAAATCAATAGATTCTACCTTCCTGTAACGTTTCCGCCTGATTGGACCTTGTTTTCACACAAATGGAACCAGAATGATGTGAAATTGTGCTTCGTGCAACATAATTCTGGGTGCCATTTACAAACCATAAGTGCTAATGACTCCATTCCTTTTTGTGGTTGTAGGGGCTGTTGATTGGAGTACACTAAAACAAACCTGATCTCTCTAGGACATTCAGAAGCCAAGTTATAAGCCCACAAAGGTGTAACTGGACTACTTCTTTAAAGTGACACCAGGCCCGGTGACCTTTGGGGCATGGTTTGACCCCCTATAGGAATGTGTGATCATCTTGAAACGTTCAGATCACTTACAACTCAATAGATTCTACCTTCTTGTAGCGTTTCAGCCTGATTGGACCTTGTTTTCACACAAATGAACCCAGAATGATGTGAAATTGTGCTTCGTGCAACATAATTCTGGGTGCCATTTACAAACCTTAAGTGTTAATGACTCCATTCCTTTTTGTGGTTGTAGGGGCTGTTGATTGGAGTACACTAAAACAAACCTGATCTCTCTAGGACATTCAGAAGCCAAGTTATAAGCCCACAAATGTGTAACTGAACTACTTCTTTAAATTGACACCAGATCCGGTGACCTTTGGGACATGGTTTGACCCCCTTAGGAAAGTGCTATCATCATGAAACGTTCAGATCACTTACAACTCAATAGATTCTACCTTCCTGTAACGTTTCAGCCTAATTGGACCTTGTTTTCACACAAATGGACCCAGAATGATGTGAAATTGTGCTTCGTGCAACATAATTCTGGGTGCCATTTACAAACCATAAGTGCTAATGACTCCATTCCTTTTTGTGGTTGTAGGGGCTGTTGATTGGAGTACACTAAAACAAACCTGACCTCTCTAGGACATTCAGAAGCCAAGTTATAAGCCCACAAAGGTGTAACTGGACTACTTCTTTAAAGTGACACCAGGCCCGGTTACCTTTGGGACATGGTTTTACCCCCTATAGAAATGTGCGATCATCTTGAAACGTTCAGATCACTTACAACTCAATAGATTCTACCTTCTTGTAGCGTTTCAGCCTGATTGGACCTTGTTTTCACACAAATGGACCCAGAATGATGTGAAATTGTGCTTCGTGCAACATAATTCTGGGTGCCATTTACAAACCTTAAGTGCTAATGACTCCATTCCTTTTTGAGGTTGTAGGGTCTGTTGATTGGAGAACACTAAAACAAACCTGATCTCTCTAGGACATTCAGAAGCCAAGTTATAAGCCCACAAAGGTGTAACTGGACTACTTCTTTAAAGTGACACCAGGCCCGGTGACCTTTGGGACATGGTTTGACCCCCTACAGGAATGTGTGATCATCTTGAAACGTTCAGATCACTTACAACTCAATAGATTCTACCTTCCTGTAACGTTTCAGCCTGATTGGACCTTGTTTTCACACAAATGAACCCAGAATGATGTGAAATTGTGCTTTGTGCAACATAATTCTGGGTGCCATTTACAAACCTTAAGTGCTAATGACTCCATTCCTTTTTGTGGTTGTAGGGGCTGTTGATTGGAGTACACTAAAACAAATCTGATCTCTCTAGGACATTCAGAAACCAAGTTATAAGCCCACAAATGTGTAACTGGACTACTTCTTTAAATTGACACCAGATCCGGTGACCTTTGGGACATGGTTTGACCCCCTTTAGGAATGTGTGATCATCTTGAAACGTTCAGATCACTTACAACTCAATAGATTCTACCTTCTTGTAGCGTTTCAGCCTGTTTGGACCTTGTTTTCACACAAATGAACCCAGAATGATGTGAAATTGTGCTTCGTGCAACATAATTCTGGGTGCCATTTACAAACCTTAAGTGCTAATGACTCCATTCCTTTTTGTGGTTGTAGGGGCTGTTGATTGGAGTACACTAAAACAAACCTAACCTCTCTAGGACATTCAGAAGCCAAGTTATAAGCCCACAAAGGTGTAACTGGACTACTTCTTTAAAGTGACACCAGGCCCGTTGACCTTTGGGACATGGTTTTACCCCCTCTAGGAATGTGCGATCATCTTGAAACGTTCAGATCACTTACAACTCAATATATTCTACCTTCCTGTAACGTTTCAGCCTGATTGGACCTTGTTTTCACACAAATGAACCCAGAATGATGTGAAATTGTGCTTCGTGCAACATAATTCTGGGTGCCTTTTACAAACCATAAGTGCTAATGACTCCATTCCTTTTTGTGGTTTTGGGGGCTGTTGATTGGAGAACACTAAAACAAACCTAACCTCTCTAGGACATTCAGAAGCCAAGTTATAAGCCCACAAAGGTGTAACTGGACTACTTCTTTAAAGTGACACCAGGCCCGGTGACCTTTGGGGCATGGTTTGACCCCCTTAGGAAAGTGCTATCATCACGAAACGTTCAGATCACTTACAACTCAATAGATTCTACCTTCTTGTAGCGTTTCAGCCTGATTGGACCTTGTTTTCACACAAATGAACCCAGAATGATGTGAAATTGTGCTGCGTGCAACATAATTCTGGGTGCCATTTACAAACCTTAAGTGCTAATGACTCCATTCCTTTTTGTGGTTGTAGGGGCTGTTGATTGGAGTACACTAAAACAAACCTGATCTCTCTAGGACATTCAGAAGCCAAGTTATAAGCCCACAAATGTGTAACTGAACTACTTCTTTAAATTGACACCAGATCCGGTGACCTTTGGGACATGGTTTGACCCCCTTAGGAAAGTGCTATCATCATGAAACGTTCAGATCACTTACAACTCAATAGATTCTACCTTCCTGTAACGTTTCCGCCTGATTGGACCTTGTTTTCACACAAATGGACCCAGAATGATGTGAAATTGTGCTTAGTGCAGCATAATTCTGGGTGCCATTTAAAAACCATAAGTTCTAATGACTCCATTGCTTTTTGTGGTTGTAGGGGCTGTTGATTGGAGTACACTAAAACAAACCTAACCTCTCTAGGACATTCAGAAGCCAAGTTATAAGCCCACAAAGGTGTAACTGGACTACTTCTTTAAAGTGACACCAGGCCCGTTGACCTTTGGGACATAGTTTTACCCCCTATAGGAATGTGCGATCATCTTGAAACGTTCAGATCACTTACAACTCAATAGATTCTACCTTCCTGTAACGTTTCAGCCTGATTGGACCTTGTTTTCACACAAATGAACCCAGAATGATGTGAAATTGTGCTTCGTGCAACATAATTCTGGGTGCCATTTACAAACCATAAGTGCTAATGACTCCATTCCTTTTTGTGGTTGTGGGGGCTGTTGATTGGAGAACACTAAAACAAACCTAACCTCTCTAGGACATTCAGAAGCCAAGTTATAAGCCCACAAAGGTGTAACTGGACTACTTCTTTAAAGTGACACCAGGCCCGGTGACCTTTGGGGCATGGTTTGACCCCCTTAGGAAAGTGCTATCATCATGAAACGTTCAGATCACTTACAACTCAATAGATTCTACCTTCTTGTAGCGTTTCAGCCTGATTGGACCTTGTTTTCACACAAATGAACCCAGAATGATGTGAAATTGTGCTGCGTGCAACATAATTCTGGGTGCCATTTACAAACCTTAAGTGCTAATGACTCCATTCCTTTTTGTGGTTGTAGGGGCTGTTGATTGGAGTACACTAAAACAAACCTGATCTCTCTAGGACATTCAGAAGCCAAGTTATAAGCCCACAAATGTGTAACTGAACTACTTCTTTAAATTGACACCAGATCCGGTGACCTTTGGGACATGGTTTGACCCCCTTAGGAAAGTGCTATCATCATAAAACGTTCAGATCACTTACAACTCAATAGATTCTACCTTCCTGTAACATTTCAGCCTGATTGGACCTTGTTTTCACACAAATGGACCCAGAATGATGTGAAATTGTGCTTCGTGCAACATAATTCTGGGTGCCATTTACAAACCATAAGTGCTAATGACTCCATTCCTTTTTGTGGTTGTAGGGGCTGTTGATTGGAGTACACTAAAACAAACCTGATCTCTCTAGGACATTCAGAAGCCAAGTTATAAGCCCACAAAGGTGTAACTGGACTACTTCTTTAAAGTGACACCAGGCCCGGTGACCTTTGGGGCATGGTTTGACCCCCTATAGGAATGTGTGATCATCTTGAAACGTTCAGATCACTTACAACTCAATAGATTCTACCTTCTTGTAGCGTTTCAGCCTGTTTGGACCTTGTTTTCACACAAATGAACCCAGAATGATGTGAAATTGTGCTTTGTGCAACATAATTCTGGGTGCCATTTACAAACCTTAAGTGCTAATGACTCCATTCCTTTTTGTGGTTGTAGGGGCTGTTGATTGGAGTACACTAAAACAAACCTGATCTCTCTAGGACATTCAGAAGCCAAGTTATAAGCCCACAAATGTGTAACTGAACTACTTCTTTAAATTGACACCAGATCCGGTGACCTTTGGGACATGGTTTGACGCCCTTAGGAAAGTGCTATCATCATGAAACGTTCAGATCACTTACAACTCAATAGATTCTACCTTCCTGTAACGTTTCAGCCTAATTGGACCTTGTTTTCACACAAATGGACCCAGAATGATGTGAAATTGTGCTTCGTGCAACATAATTCTGGGTGCCATTTACAAACCATAAGTGCTAATGACTCCATTCCTTTTTGTGGTTGTAGGGGCTGTTGATTGGAGTACACTAAAACAAACCTGACCTCTCTAGGACATTCAGAAGCCAAGTTATAAGCCCACAAAGGTGTAACTGGACTACTTCTTTAAAGTGACACCAGGCCCGGTTACCTTTGGGACATGGTTTTACCCCCTATAGAAATGTGCGATCATCTTGAAACGTTCAGATCACTTACAACTCAATAGATTCTACCTTCTTGTAGCGTTTCAGCCTGATTGGACCTTGTTTTCACACAAATGGACCCAGAATGATGTGAAATTGTGCTTCGTGCAACATAATTCTGGGTGCCATTTACAAACCTTAAGTGCTAATGACTCCATTCCTTTTTGAGGTTGTAGGGGCTGTTGATTGGAGAACACTAAAACAAACCTGATCTCTCTAGGACATTCAGAAGCCAAGTTATAAGCCCACAAAGGTGTAACTGGACTACTTCTTTAAAGTGACACCAGGCCCGGTGACCTTTGGGACATGGTTTTACCCCCTACAGGAATGTGTGATCATCTTGAAACGTTCAGATCACTTACAACTCAATAGATTCTACCTTCCTGTAACGTTTCAGCCTGATTGGACCCTGTTTTCACACAAATGAACCCAGAATGATGTGAAATTGTGCTTTGTGCAACATAATTCTGGGTGCCATTTACAAACCTTAAGTGCTAATGACTCCATTCCTTTTTGTGGTTGTAGGGGCTGTTGATTGGAGTACACTAAAACAAATCTGATCTCTCTAGGACATTCAGAAGCCAAGTTATAAGCCCACAAATGTGTAACTGGACTACTTCTTTAAATTGACACCAGATCCGGTGACCTTTGGGACATGGTTTGACCCCCTTAGGAAAGTGCTATCATCATAAAACGTTCAGATCACTTACAACTCAATAGATTCTACCTTCCTGTAACATTTCAGCCTGATTGGACCTTGTTTTCACACAAATGGACCCAGAATGATGTGAAATTGTGCTTCGTGCAACATAATTCTGGGTGCCATTTACAAACCATAAGTGCTAATGACTCCATTCCTTTTTGTGGTTGTAGGGGCTGTTGATTGGAGTACACTAAAACAAACCTGATCTCTCTAGGACATTCAGAAGCCAAGTTATAAGCCCACAAAGGTGTAACTGGACTACTTCTTTAAAGTGACACCAGGCCCGGTGACCTTTGGGGCATGGTTTGACCCCCTATAGGAATGTGTGATCATCTTGAAACGTTCAGATCACTTACAACTCAATAGATTCTACCTTCTTGTAGCGTTTCAGCCTGTTTGGACCTTGTTTTCACACAAATGAACCCAGAATGATGTGAAATTGTGCTTCGTGCAACATAATTCTGGGTGCCATTTACAAACCTTAAGTGCTAATGACTCCATTCCTTTTTGTGGTTGTAGGGGCTGTTGATTGGAGTACACTAAAACAAACCTGATCTCTCTAGGACATTCAGAAGCCAAGTTATAAGCCCACAAATGTGTAACTGAACTACTTCTTTAAATTGACACCAGATCCGGTGACCTTTGGGACATGGTTTGACCCCCTTAGGAAAGTGCTATCATCATGAAACGTTCAGATCACTTACAACTCAATAGATTCTACCTTCCTGTAACGTTTCAGCCTAATTGGACCTTGTTTTCACACAAATGGACCCAGAATGATGTGAAATTGTGCTTCGTGCAACATAATTCTGGGTGCCATTTACAAACCATAAGTGCTAATGACTCCATTCCTTTTTGTGGTTGTAGGGGCTGTTGATTGGAGTACACTAAAACAAACCTGACCTCTCTAGGACATTCAGAAGCCAAGTTATAAGCCCACAAAGGTGTAACTGGACTACTTCTTTAAAGTGACACCAGGCCCGGTTACCTTTGGGACATGGTTTTACCCCCTATAGAAATGTGCGATCATCTTGAAACGTTCAGATCACTTACAACTCAATAGATTCTACCTTCTTGTAGCGTTTCAGCCTGATTGGACCTTGTTTTCACACAAATGGACCCAGAATGATGTGAAATTGTGCTTCGTGCAACATAATTCTGGGTGCCATTTACAAACCTTAAGTGCTAATGACTCCATTCCTTTTTGAGGTTGTAGGGGCTGTTGATTGGAGAACACTAAAACAAACCTGATCTCTCTAGGACATTCAGAAGCCAAGTTATAAGCCCACAAAGGTGTAACTGGACTACTTCTTTAAAGTGACACCAGGCCCGGTGACCTTTGGGACATGGTTTTACCCCCTACAGGAATGTGTGATCATCTTGAAACGTTCAGATCACTTACAACTCAATAGATTCTACCTTCCTGTAACGTTTCAGCCTGATTGGACCTTGTTTTCACACAAATGAACCCAGAATGATGTGAAATTGTGCTTTGTGCAACATAATTCTGGGTGCCATTTACAAACCTTAAGTGCTAATGACTCCATTCCTTTTTGTGGTTGTAGGGGCTGTTGATTGGAGTACACTAAAACAAATCTGATCTCTCTAGGACATTCAGAAGCCAAGTTATAAGCCTACAAATGTGTAACTGGACTACTTCTTTAAATTGACACCAGATCCGGTGACCTTTGGGACATGGTTTGACCCCCTTAGGAAAGTGCTATCATCATAAAACGTTCAGATCACTTACAACTCAATAGATTCTACCTTCCTGTAACATTTCAGCCTGATTGGACCTTGTTTTCACACAAATGGACCCAGAATGATGTGAAATTGTGCTTCGTGCAACATAATTCTGGGTGCCATTTACAAACCATAAGTGCTAATGACTCCATTCCTTTTTGTGGTTGTAGGGGCTGTTGATTGGAGTACACTAAAACAAACCTGATCTCTCTAGGACATTCAGAAGCCAAGTTATAAGCCCACAAAGGTGTAACTGGACTACTTCTTTAAAGTGACACCAGGCCCGGTGACCTTTGGGGCATGGTTTGACCCCCTATAGGAATGTGTGATCATCTTGAAACGTTCAGATCACTTACAACTCAATAGATTCTACCTTCTTGTAGCGTTTCAGCCTGTTTGGACCTTGTTTTCACACAAATGAACCCAGAATGATGTGAAATTGTGCTTCGTGCAACATAATTCTGGGTGCCATTTACAAACCTTAAGTGCTAATGACTCCATTCCTTTTTGTGGTTGTAGGGGCTGTTGATTGGAGTACACTAAAACAAACCTGATCTCTCTAGGACATTCAGAAGCCAAGTTATGAGCCCACAAATGTGTAACTGAAATACTTCTTTAAATTGACACCAGATCCGGTGACCTTTGGGACATGGTTTGACCCCCTTAGGAAAGTGCTATCATCATGAAACGTTCAGATCACTTACAACTCAATAGATTCTACCTTCCTGTAACGTTTCAGCCTGATTGGACCTTGTTTTCACACAAATGGACCCAGAATGATGTGAAATTGTGCTTCGTGCAACATAATTCTGGGTGCCATTTACAAACCATAAGTGCTAATGACTCCATTCCTTTTTGTGGTTGTTGGGGCTGTTGATTGGAGTACACTAAAACAAACCTGATCTCTCTAGGACATTCAGAAGCCAAGTTATAAGCCCACAAAGGTGTAACTGGACTACTTCTTTAAAGTGACACCAGGCCCGGTGACCTTTGGGGCATGGTTTGACCCCCTATAGGAATGTGTGATCATCTTGAAACGTTCAGATCACTTTCATCTCAATAGATTCTACCTTCTTGTAGCGTTTCAGCCTGATTGGACCTTGTTTTCACACAAATGAACCCAGAATGATGTGAAATTGTGCTTCGTGCAACATAATTCTGGGTGCCATTTACAAACCATAAGTGCTAATGACTCCATTCCTTTTTGTGGTTGTAGGGGCTGTTGATTGGAGTACACTAAAACAAACCTGATCTCTCTAGGACATTCAGAAGCCAAGTTATAAGCCCACAAATGTGTAACTGAACTACTTCTTTAAATTGACACCAGATCTGGTGACCTTTGGGACATGGTTTGACCCCCTTAGGAAAGTGCTATCATCATGAAACGTTCAGATCACTTACAACTCAATAGATTCTACCTTCCTGTAACGTTTCAGCCTGATTGGACCTTGTTTTCACACAAATGGACCCAGAATGATGTGAAATTGTGCTTCGTGCAACATACTTCTGGGTGCCATTTACAAACCATAAGTGCTAATGACTCCATTCCTTTTTGTGGTTGTAGGGGCTGTTGATTGGAGTACACTAAAACAAACCTGATCTCTCTAGGACATTCAAAAGCCAAGTTATAAGCCGACAAATGTGTAAATGTACTACTTCTTTAAAGTGACACCAGATCCGGTGACCTTTGGGACATGGTTTGACCCCCTTAGGAAAGAGCTATCATCATGAAACGTTCAGATCACTTACAACTCAATAGATTCTACCTTCCTGTAACGTTTCAGCCTAATTGGACCTTGTTTTCACACAAATGGACCCAGAATGATGTGAAATTGTGCTTCGTGCAACATAATTCTGGGTGCCATTTACAAACCATAAGTGCTAATGACTCCATTCCTTTTTGTGGTTGTAGGGGCTGTTGATTGGAGTACATTAAAACAAACCTGATCTCTCTAGGACATTCAGAAGCCAAGTTATAAGCCCACAAATGTGTAACTGGACTACTTCTTTAAATTGACACCAGATCCGGTGACCTTTGGGACATGGTTTGACCCCCTTAGGAAAGTGCTATCATCATGAAACGTTCAGATCACTTACAACTCAATAGATTCTACCTTCCTGTAACGTTTCAGCCTGATTGGACCTTGTTTTCACACAAATGAACCCAGAATGATGTGAAATTGTGCTTCGTGCAACATAATTCTGGGTGCCATTTACAAACCATAAGTGCTAATGACTCCATTCCTTTTTGTGGTTCTAGGGGCTGTTGATTGGAGTACACTAAAACAAACCTGATCTCTCTAGGACATTCAGAAGCCAAGTTATAAGCCCACAAATGTGTAACTGTACTACTTCTTTAAATTGACACCAGATCCGGTGACCTTTGGGACATGGTTTGACCCCCTTAGGAAAGAGCTATCATCATAAAACGTTCAGATCACTTACAACTCAATAGATTCTACCTTCCTGTAACGTTTCAGCCTAATTGGACCCTGTTTTCTCACAAATGGACCCAGAATGATGTGAAATTGTGCTTGGTGCAACATAATTCTGGGTGCCATTTACAAACCATAAGTGCTAATGACTCCATTCCTTTTTGTGGTTGTAGGGGCTTTTGATTGGAGTACACTAAAACAAACCTAACCTCTCTAGGACATTCAGAAGCCAAGTTATAAGCCCACAAAGGTGTAACTGGACTACTTCTTTAAAGTGACACCAGGCCCGGTGACCATTGGGACATGGTTTTACCCCCTATAGGAAGGTGCGATCATCTTGAAACGTTCAGATCACTTACAACTCAATAGTTTCTACCTTCTTGTAGCGTTTCAGCCTGAATGGACCTTGTTTTCAAACAAATGGACCCAGAATGATGTGAAATTGTGCTTCGTGCAACATAATTCTGGGTGCCATTTACAAACCTTAAGTGATAATGACTCCATTCCTTTTTGAGGTTGTAGGGGCTGTTGATTGGAGTACACTAAAACAAACCTGATCTCTCTAGGACATTCAGAAGCCAAGTTATGAGCCCTCAAAGGTGTAACTGGACTACTTCTTTAAAGTGACACCAGGCCCGGTGACCTTTGGGACATGGTTTGACCCCCTATAGGAATGTGCGATCATCATGAAACGTTCAGATCACTTACAACTCAATAGATTCTACCTTCTTGTAACGTTTCAGCCTGATTGGACCTTGTTTTCACACAAATGGACCCAGAATGATGTGAAATTGTGCTTAGTGCAACATAATTCTGGGTGCCATTTACAAACCATAAGTGCTAATGACTCCATTCCTTTTTGTGGTTGTAGGGGCTGTTGGTTGGAGTACATTAAAACAAACCTGATCTCTCTAGGACATTCAGAAGCCAAGTTATAAGCCCACAAATGTGTAACTGGACTACTTCTTTAAATTGACACCAGATCCGGTGACCTTTGGGACATGGTTTGACCCCCTTAGGAAAGTGCTATCATCATGAAACGTTCAGATCACTTACAACTCAATAGATTCTACCTTCCTGTAACGTTTCAGCCTGATTGGACCTTGTTTTCACACAAATGAACCCAGAATGATGTGAAATTGTGCTTAGTGCAGCATAATTCTGGGCGCCATTTGAAAAACCATAAGTTCTAATGACTCCATTGCTTTTTGTGGTTGTAGGGGCTGTTGATTGGAGTACACTAAAACAAACCTAACCTCTCTAGGACATTCAGAAGCCAAGTTATAAGCCCACAAAGGTGTAACTGGACTACTTCTTTAAAGTGACACCAGGCCCGGTGACCTTTGGGACATGGTTTTACCCCCTATAGGAATGTGTGATCATCTTGAAACGTTCAGATCACTTACAACTCAATAGATTCTACCTTCCTGTAACGTTTCAGCCTGATTGGACCTTGTTTTCACACAAATGAACCCAGAATGATGTGAAATTGTTCTTCGTGCAACATAATTCTGGGTGCCATTTACAAACCTTAAGTGCTAATGACTCCATTCCTTTTTGTGGTTGTAGGGCCTGTTGATTGGAGTCCACTAAAACAAATCTGATCTCTCTACGACATTCAGAAGCCAAGTTATAAGCCCACAAATGTGTAACTGGACTATTTCTTTAATTTGACACCAGATCCGGTGACCTTTGGGACATGGTTTGACCCCCTTAGGAAAGTGCTATCATCATGAAACGTTCAGATCACTTACAACTCAATAGATTCTACCTTCCTGTAACGTTTCAGCCTGATTGGACCTTGTTTTCACACAAATGGACCCAGAATGATGTGAAATTGTGCTTCGTGCCACATAATTCTGGGTGCCATTTACAAACCATAAGTGCTAATGACTCCATTCCTTTTTGTGGTTGTAGGGGCTGTTGATTGGAGTACACTAAAACAAACCTGATCTCTCTAGGACATTCAGAAGCCAAGTTATAAGCCCACAAAGGTTTAACTGGACTACTTCTTTAAAGTGACACCAGGCCCGGTGACCTTTGGGGCATGGTTTGACCCCCTGTAGGAATGTGTGATCATCTTGAAACGTTCAGATCACTTACAACTCAATAGATTCTACCTTCTTGTAGCGTTTCAGCCTGATTGGACCTTGTTTTCACACAAATGAACCCAGAATGATGTGAAATTGTGCATCGTGCAACATAATTCTGGGTGCCATTTACAAACCATAAGTGCTAATGACTCCATTCCTTTTTGTGGTTGTAGGGGCTGTTGATTGGAGTACACTAAAACAAACCTGATCTCTCTAGGACATTCAGAAGCCAAGTTATAAGCCCACAAATGTGTAACTGGACTACTTCTTTAAATTGACACCAGATCCGTTGACTTTTGGGAAATGGTTTGACCCCCTTAGGAAAGAGCTATCATCATGAAACGTTCAGATCACTTACAACTCAATAGATTCTACCTTCCTGTAGCGTTTCAGCCTAATTGGACCTTGTTTTCACACAAATGGACCCAGAATGATGTGAAATTGTGCTTTGTGCAACATAATTCTGGGTGCCATTTACAAACCATAAGTGCTAATGACTCCATTCCTTTTTGTGGTTGTAGGGGCTGTTGATTGGAGTTCATTAAAACAAACCTGATCTCTCTAGGACATTCAGAAGCCAAGTTATAAGCCCACAAAGGTGTAACTGGACTACTTCTTTAAAGTGACACCAGGCCCGGTGACCTTTGGGACATGGTTTGACCCCCTATAGGAATGTGCGATCATCATGAAACGTTCAGATCACTTACAACTCAATAGATTCTACCTTCTTGTAACGTTTCAGCCTGATTGGACCTTGTTTTCACACAAATGGACCCAGAATGATGTGAAATTGTGCTTCGTGCAACATAATTCTGTGTGCCATTTACAAACCTTAAGTGCTAATGACTCCATTCCTTTTTGTGGTTGTAGGGGCTGTTGATTGGAGTACACTAAAACAAATCTGATCTCTCTAGGACATTCAGAAGCCAAGTTATAAGCCCACAAATGTGTAACTGGACTACTTCTTTAAATTGACACCAGATCCGGTGACCTTTGGGACATGGTTTGACCCCCTTAGGAAAGTGCTATCATCATGAAACGTTCAGATCACTTACAACTCAATAGATTCTACCTTCCTGTAACGTTTCAGCCTGATTGGACCTTGTTTTCACACAAATGGACCCAGATTGATGTGAAATTGTGCTTCGTGCAACATAATTCTGGGTGCCATTTACAAACCATAAGTGCTAATGACTCCATTCCTTTTTGTGGTTGTAGGGGCTGTTGATTGGAGTACACTAAAACAAACCTGATCTCTCTAGGACATTCAGAAGCCAAGTTATAAGCCCACAAAGGTGTAACTGGACTACTTCTTTAAAGTGACACCAGGCCCGGTGACCTTTGGGGCATGGTTTGACCCCCTGTAGGAATGTGTGATCATCTTGAAACGTTCAGATCACTTACAACTCAATAGATTCTACCTTCTTGTAGCGTTTCAGCCTGATTGGACCTTGTTTTCACACAAATGAACCCAGAATGATGTGAAATTGTGCTTCGTGCAACATAATTCTGGGTGCCATTTACAAACCATAAGTGCTAATGACTCCATTCCTTTTTGTGGTTGTAGGGGCTGTTGATTGGAGTACACTAAAACAAACCTGATCTCTCTAGGACATTCAGAAGCCAAGTTATAAGCCCACAAATGTGTAACTGGACTACTTCTTTAAATTGACACCAGATCCGGTGACTTTTGGGAAATGGTTTGACCCCCTTAGGAAAGAGCTATCATCATGAAACGTTCAGATCACTTACAACTCAATAGATTCTACCTTCCTGTAGCGTTTCAGCCTAATTGGACCTTGTTTTCACACAAATGGACCCAGAATGATGTGAAATTGTGCTTTGTGCAACATAATTCTGGGTGCCATTTACAAACCATAAGTGCTAATGACTCCATTCCTTTTTGTGGTTGTAGGGGCTGTTGATTGGAGTTCATTAAAACAAACCTGATCTCTCTAGGACATTCAGAAGCCAAGTTATAAGCCCACAAAGGTGTAACTGGACTACTTCTTTAAAGTGACACCAGGCCCGGTGACCTTTGGGACATGGTTTGACCCCCTATAGGAATGTGCGATCATCATGAAACGTTCAGATCACTTACAACTCAATAGATTCTACCTTCTTGTAACGTTTCAGCCTGATTGGACCTTGTTTTCACACAAATGGACCCAGAATGATGTGAAATTGTGCTTCGTGCAACATAATTCTGTGTGCCATTTACAAACCTTAAGTGCTAATGACTCCATTCCTTTTTGTGGTTGTAGGGGCTGTTGATTGGAGTACACTAAAACAAATCTGATCTCTCTAGGACATTCAGAAGCCAAGTTATAAGCCCACAAATGTGTAACTGGACTACTTCTTTAAATTGACACCAGATCCGGTGACCTTTGGGACATGGTTTGACCCCCTTAGGAAAGTGCTATCATCATGAAACGTTCAGATCACTTACAACTCAATAGATTCTACCTTCCTGTAACGTTTCAGCCTGATTGGACCTTGTTTTCACACAAATGGACCCAGATTGATGTGAAATTGTGCTTCGTGCAACATAATTCAGGGTGCCATTTACAAACCATAAGTGCTAATGACTCCATTCCTTTTTGTGGTTGTAGGGGCTGTTGATTGGAGTACACTAAAACAAACCTGATCTCTCTAGGACATTCAGAAGCCAAGTTATAAGCCCACAAAGGTGTAACTGGACTACTTCTTTAAAGTGACACCAGGCCCGGTGACCTTTGGGGCATTGTTTGACCCCCTATAGGAATGTGTGATCATATTGAAACGTTCAGATCACTTACAACTCAATAGATTCTACCTTCTTGTAGCGTTTCAGCCTGATTGGACCTTGTTTTCACACAAATGAACCCAGAATGTTGTGAAATTGTGCTTCGTGCAACATAATTCTGGGTGCCATTTACAAGCCATAAGTGCTAATGACTCCATTCCTTTTTGTGGTTGTAGGGGCTGTTGATTGAAGTACACTAAAACAAACCTGATCTCTCTAGGACATTCAGAAGCCAAGTTATAAGCCCACAAATGTGTAACTGGACTATTTCTTTAAATTGACACCAGATCCGGTGACCTTTGGGACATGGTTTGACCCCCTTAGGAAAGTGCTATCATCATGAAACGTTCAGATCACTTACAACTCAATAGATTCTACCTTCCTGTAACGTGTCAGCCTGATTGGACCTTGTTTTCACACAAATGAACCCAGAATGATGTGAAATTGTGCTTCGTGCAACATAATTCTGGGTGCCATTTACAAACCATAAGTGCTAATGACTCCATTCCTTTTTGTGGTTGTAGGGGCTGTTGATTGGAGTACACTAAAACAAACCTAACCTCTCTAGGACATTCAGAAGCCAAGTTATAAGCCCACAAATGTGTAACTGGACTACTTCTTTAAAGTGACACCAGGCCCGGTGACCTTTGGGGCATGGTTTGACCCCCTTTAGGAATGTGTGATCATCTTGAAACGTTCAGATCACTTACAACTCAATAGATTCTACCTTCTTGTAGCGTTTCAGCCTGATTGGACCTTGTTTTCAAACAAATGAACCCAGAATGATGTGAAATTGTGCTTCGTGCAACATAATTCTGGGTGCCATTTACAAACCTTAAGTGCTAATGACTCCATTCCTTTTTGTGGTTGTAGGGGCTGTTGATTGGAGTACACTAAAACAAACCTGATCTCTCTAGGGCATTCAGAAGCCAAATTATAAGCCCACAAATGTGTAACTAAACTACTTCTTTAAATTGACACCAGATCCGGTGACCTTTGGGACATGGTTTGACCCCCTTAGGAAATTGCTATCATCATGAAACGTTCAGATCACTTACAACTCAATAGATTCTACCTTCCTGTAACGTTTCAGCCTGATTGGACCTTGTTTTCACACAAATGGACCCAGAATGATGTGAAATTGTGCTTCGTGCAACATAATTCTGGGTGCCATTTACAAACCATAAGTGCTAATGACTCCATTCCTTTTTGTGGTTGTAGGGGCTGTTGGTTGGAGTACACTAAAACAAACCTGATCTCTCTAGGACATTCAGAAGCCAAGTTATAAGCCCACAAAGGTGTAACTGGACTACTTCTTTAAAGTGACACCAGGCACGGTGACCTTTGGGGCATGGTTTGACCCCCTATAGGAATGTGTGATCATCTTGAAACGTTCAGATCACTTACAACTCAATAGATTCTACCTTCCTGTAACGTTTAGGCCTGATTGGACCTTGTTTTCACACAAATGGACCCAGAATGATGTGAAATTGTGCTTCGTGCAACATAATTCTGGGTGCCATTTACAAACCTTAAGTGCTAATGACTCCATTCCTTTTTGAGGTTGTAGGGGCTGTTGATTGGAGTACACTAAAACAAACCTGATCTCTCTAGGACATTCAGAAGCCAAGTTATAAGCCCACAAATGTGTAACTGTACTACTTCTTTAAATTGACACCAGATCCGGTGACCTTTGGGACATGGTTTGACCCCCTTAGGAAAGAACTATCATCATAAAACGTTCAGATCACTTACAACTCAATAGATTCTACCTTCCTGTAACGTTTCAGCCTAATTGGACCTTGTTTTCACACAAATGGACCCAGAATGATGTGAAATTGTGCTTCGTGCAACATAATTCTGGGTGCCATTTACAAACCATAAGTGCTAATGACTCCATTCCTTTTTGAGGTTGTAGGGGCTGTTGATTGGAGTACACTAAAACAAACCTGATCTCTCTAGGACATTCAGAAGCCAAGGTATAAGCCCTCAAATGTGTAACTGGACTACTTCTTTAAAGTGACACCAGGCCCGGTGACCTTTGGGACATGGTTTTACCCCCTATAGGAATGTGCAATCATCTTGAAACGTTCAGATCACTTACAACTCAATAGATTCTACCTTCTTGTAGCGTTTCAGCCTGATTGGACCTTGTTTTCACACAAATGGACCCAGAATGATGTGAAATTGTGCTTCGTGCAAAATAATTCTGGGTGCCATTTACAAACCTTAAGTGCTAATGACTCCATTCCTTTTTGTGGTTGTAGGGGCTGTTGATTGGAGTACACTAAAACAAACCTAACCTCTCTAGGACATTCAGAAGCCAAGTTATAAGCCCACAAAGGTGTAACTGGACTACTTCTTTAAAGTGACACCAGCCAGGCACGGTGACCTTTGGGGCATGGTTTGACCCCCTATAGGAATGTGTGATCATCTTGAAACGTTCAGATCACTTACAACTCAATAGATTCTACCTTCCTGTAACGTTTAGGCCTGATTGGACCTTGTTTTCACACAAATGGACCCAGAATGATGTGAAATTGTGCTTCGTTCAACATAATTCTGGGTGCAATTTACAAACCTTAAGTGCTAATGACTCCATTCCTTTTTGAGGTTGTAGGGGCTGTTGATTGGAGTACACTAAAACAAACCTGATCTCTCTAGGACATTCAGAAGCCAAGTTATAAGCCCACAAATGTGTAACTGTACTACTTCTTTAAATTGACACCAGATCCGGTGACCTTTGGGACATGGTTTGACCCCCTTAGGAAAGAACTATCATCATGAAACGTTCAGATCACTTACAACTCAATAGATTCTACCTTCCTGTAACGTTTCAGCCTAATTGGACCTTGTTTTCACACAAATGGACCCAGAATGATGTGAAATTGTGCTTCGTGCAACATAATCCTGGGTGCCATTTACAAACCATAAGTGATAATGACTCCATTCCTTTTTGAGGTTGTAGGGGCTGTTGATTGGAGTACACTAAAACAAACCTGATCTCTCTAGGACATTCAGAAGCCAAGGTATAAGCCCTCAAAGGTGTAACTGGACTACTTCTTTAAAGTGACACCAGGCCCGGTGACCTTTGGGACATGGTTTTACCCCCTATAGGAATGTGCGATCATCTTGAAACGTTCAGATCACTTACAACTCAATAGATTCTACCATCTTGTAGCGTTTCAGCCTGATTCGACCTTGTTTTCACCAAATGAACCCAGAATGATGTGAAATTGTGCTTCGTGCAACATAATTCTGGGTGCCATTTACAAACCTTAAGTGCTAATGACTCCATTCCTTTTTGTGGTTGTAGGGGCTGTTGATTGGAGTACACTAAAACAAACCTGATCTCTCTAGGACATTCAGAAGCCAAGTTATAAGCCCACAAATGTGTAACTGGACTACTTCTTTAAATTGACACCAGATCCGGTGACCTTTGGGACATGGTTTGACCCCCTATAGGAATGTGTGATCATCTTGAAACGTTCAGATCACTTAAAACTCAATAGATTCTACCTTCTTGTAGCGTTTCAGCCTGATTGGACCTTGTTTTCACACAAATGGACCCAGAATGATGTGAAATTGTGCTTCGTTCAACATAATTCTGGGTGCCATTTACAAACCATAAGTGCTAATGACTCCATTCCTTTTTGTGGTTGTAGGGGCTGTTGGTTGGAGTACACTAAAACAAACCTGATCTCTCTAGGACATTCAGAAGCCAAGTTATAAGCCCACAAAGGTGTAACTGGACTACTTCTTTAAAGAGACACCAGGCACGGTGACCTTTGGGGCATGGTTTGACCCCTTATAGGAATGTGTGATCATCTTGAAACGTTCAGATCACTTACAACTCAATAGATTCTACCCTCTTGTAGCGTTTCAGCCTGATTGGACCTTGTTTTCAAACAAATGAACCCAGAATGATGTGAAATTGTGCTTCGTGCAACATAATTCTGGGTGCCATTTACAAACCTTAAGTGCTAATGACTCCATTCCTGTTTGTGGTTGTAGGGGCTGTTGATTGGAGTACACTAAAACAAACCTGATCTCTCTAGGACATTCAGAAGCCAAGTTATAAGCCCACAAATGTGTAACTGAACTACTTCTTTAAATTGACACCAGATCCGGTGACCTTTGGGACATGGTTTGACCCCCTTAGGAAAGTGCTATCATCATGAAACGTTCAGATCACTTACAACTCAATAGATTCTACCTTCCTGTAACGTTTCAGCCTGATTGGACCTTGTTTTCACAAAAATGGACCAAGAATGATGTGAAATTGTGCTTCGTGCAACATAATTCTGGGTGCCATTTACAAACCATAAGTGCTAATGACTCCATTCCTTTTTGTGGTTGTAGGGGCTGTTGGTTGGAGTACACTAAAACAAACCTGATCTCTCTAGGACATTCAGAAGCCAAGTTATAATCCCACAAAGGTGTAACTGGACTACTTCTTTAAAGTGACACCAGGCACGGTGACCTTTGGGGCATGGTTTGACCCCCTATAGGAATGTGTGATCATCTTGAAACGTTCAGATCACTTACAACTCAATAGATTCTACCTTCCTGTAACGTTTAGGCCTGATTGGACCTTGTTTTCACACAAATGGACCCAGAATGATGTGAAATTGTGCTTCATGCAACATAATTCTGGGTGTCATTTACAAACCTTAAGTGCTAATGACTCCATTCCTTTTTGAGGTTGTAGGGGCTGTTGATTGGAGTACACTAAAACAAACCTGATCTCTCTAGGACATTCAGAAGCCAAGTTATAAGCCCACAAATGTGTAACTGTACTACTTCTTTAAATTGACACCAGATCCGGTGACCTTTGGGACATGGTTTGACCCCCTTAGGAAAGAACTATCATCATGAAACGTTCAGATCACTTACAACTCAATAGATTCTACCTTCCTGTAACGTTTCAGCCTAATTGGACCTTGTTTTCACACAAATGGACCCAGAATGATGTGAAATTGTGCTTCGTGCAACATAATTCTGGGTGCCATTTACAAACCATAAGTGCTAATTACTCCATTCCTTTTTTTGGTTGTAGGGGCTGTTGATTGGAGTACACTAAAACAAACCTAACCTCTCTAGGACATTCAGAAGCCAAGTTATAAGCCCACAAAGGTGTAACTGGACTACTTCTTTAAAGTGACACCAGGCCCGGTGACCTTTGGGGCATGGTTTGACCCCCTATAGGAATGTGTGATAATCTTGAAACGTTCAGATCACTTACAACTCAATAGATTCTACCTTCTTGTAGCGTTTCAGCCTGATTGGACCTTGTTTTCACACAAATGAACCCAGAATGATGTGAAATTGTGCTTCGTGCAACATAATTCTGGGTGCCATTTACAAACCTTAAGTGCTAATGACTCCATTCCTTTTTGTGGTTGTAGGGGCTGTTGATTGGAGTACACTAAAACAAACCTGATCTCTCTAGGACATTCAGAAGCCAAGTTATAAGCCCACAAATGTGTAACTGAACTACTTCTTTAAATTGAAACCAGATCCAGTGACCTTTGGGACATGGTTTGACACCCTTAGGAAAGTGCTATCATCATGAAACGTTCAGATCACTTACAACTCAATAGATTATACCTTCCTGTAACGTTTCAGCCTGATTGGACCTTGTTTTCACACAAATGGACCCAGAATGATGTGAAATTGTGCTTCGTGCAACATAATTCTGGGTGCCATTTACAAACCATAAGTGCTAATGACTCCATTCCTTTTTGTGGTTGTAGGGGCTGTTGGTTGGAGTACACTAAAACAAACCTGATCTCTCTCTAGGACATTCAGAAGCCAAGTTATAAGCCCACAAAGGTGTAACTGGACTACTTCTTTAAAGTGACACCAGGCACGGTGACCTTTGGGGCATGGTTTGACCCCCTATAGGAATGTGTGATCATCTTGAAACGTTCAGATCACTTACAACTCAATAGATTCTACCTTCTTGTAGCGTTTCAGCCTGATTGGATCTTGTTTTCACACAAATGAACCCAGAATGATGTGAAATTGTGCTTCGTGCAACATAATTCTGGGTGCCATTTACAAACCTTAAGTGCTAATGACTCCATTCCTTTTTGAGGTTGTAGGGGCTGTTGATTGGAGTACACTAAAACAAACCTGATCTCTCTAGGACATTCAGAAGCCAAGTTATAAGCCCACAAATGTGTAACTGTACTACTTCTTTAAATTGACACCAGATCCGATGACCTTTGGGACATGGTTTGACCCCCTTAGGAAAGAACTATCATCATGAAACGTTCAGATCACTTACAACTCAATAGATTCTACCTTCTTGTAGCGTTTCAGCCTGATTGGATCTTGTTTTCACACAAATGAACCCAGAATGATGTGAAATTGTGCTTCGTGCAACATAATTCTGGGTGCCATTTACAAACCTTAAGTGCTAATGACTCCATTCCTTTTTGAGGTTGTAGGGGCTGTTGATTGGAGTACACTAAAACAAACCTGATCTCTCTAGGACATTCAGAAGCCAAGGTATAAGCCCTCAAAGGTGTAACTGGACTACTTCTTTAAAGTGACACCAGGCCCGGTGACCTTTGGGACATGGTTTTACCCCCTATAGGAATGTGCGATCATCTTGAAACGTTCAGATCACTTACAACTCAATAGATTCTACCTTCTTGTAGCGTTTCAGCCTGATTGGACCTTGTTTTCACACAAATGGACCCAGAATGATGTGAAATTGTGCTTCGTGCAACATAATTCTGGGTGCCATTTACAAACCATAAGTGCTAATGACTCCATTCCTTTTTGTGGTTGTAGGGGCTGTTGGTTGGAGTACACTAAAACAAACCTGATCTCTCTAGGACATTCAGAAGCCAAGTTATAAGCCCACAAAGGTGTAACTGGACTACTTCTTTAAAGTGACACCAGGCACGGTGACCTTTGGGGCATGGTTTGACCCCCTATAGGAATGTGTGATCATCTTGAAACGTTCAGATCACTTACAACTCAATAGATTCTACCTTCTTGTAGCGTTTCAGCCTGATTGGACCTTGTTTTCACACAAATGAACCCAGAATGATGTGAAATTGTGCTTCTTGTCTCGTCTCGTCTTCCTCCGCTTATCCGGGTCCGGGTCGCGGGGGCAGCATCCCAACTAGGGAGCTCCAGGCCGTCCTCTCCCCGGCCTTGTCCACCAGCTCCTCCGGCAGGACCCCAAGGCGTTCCCGGACCAGATTGGAGATGTAACCTCTCCAACGTGTCCTGGGTCGACCCGGGGGCCTTCTGCCGGCAGGACATGCCCGAAACACCTCCCCGGGGATGCGTCCAGGAGTAATCCTGACCAGATGCCCAAACCACCTCAACTGGCTCCTTTCGATCCGGAGGAGCAGCGGTTCTACTCCGAGTCCCTCCCGAATGTCCGAGCTCCTCACCCTATCTCTAAGGCTGAGCCCGGCCACCCTACGGAGGAAACTCATTTCGGCCGCTTGTATCCGCGATCTCGTTCTTTCGGTCATTACCCAAAGCTCATGACCATAGGTGAGGATTGGGTCGTAGATCGACCGGTAAATCGAGAGCCTGCCTTTCTGGCTCAGCTCCCTCTTCCCCACGACAGATCGGCTCAGCGTCCGCATCACTGCAGACGCCGAACCAATCCGCCTGTCGATCTCCCGATCCCTCCTACCCTCACTCGTGAACAAGACCCCGAGATACTTAAACTCCTCCACTTGAGGTAGGACCTCTCCCCCGACCCGGAGGTGGCAAGCCACCCTTTTCCGGTCGAGAACCATGGTCTCAGATTTGGAGGTGCTGATCCTCATCCCAGCCGCTTCACATTCGGCCCAGCAAGAGCTGAAGGTCAGAGCTGGATGAAGCTAGGAGGACCACATCATCCGCAAAAAGCAGATACGAGATTCTCCTGCCACCAAACTCGACACACTCCACACCACGGCTGCGTCTAGAAATTCTGTCCATAAAAGTGATGAACAGAACCGGTGACAAAGGGCAGCCCTGGCGGAGTCCAACCCTCACTGGGAACAGGTCCGACTTACTACCGGCTATGCGGACCAAACTCACGCTCCTCTGGTAAAGGGACTGAATGGCCCTTAACAGAAAGCCACCCACCCCATACTCCTGGAGCGTCCCCCACAGGGTGCCCCTGGGGACACGGTCATAAGCCTTCTCCAAATCCACAAAGCACATGTGGATTGGTTGGGCAAACTCCCATGCCCCCTCCATCACCCTTGCAAGGGTATAGAGCTGGTCCACAGTTCCACGGCCAGGACGAAAACCACATTGCTCCTCCTCTATCTGAGATTCAACTATCGATCGGACCCTCCTCTCCAGTACCTTGGAGTAGACCTTTCCAGGGAGACTGAGGAGTGTGATCCCCCTATAGTTGGAACACACCCTCAGGTCAACCTTCTTAAAGATGGGGACCACCACCCCGGTCTGCCACTCCCTAGGAACTGCCCCCGATGACCACGCAATGTTGTAGAGACGTGTCAACCATGACAGCCCTACAACATCCATAGCCTTGAGATACCCAGGACGAACCTCATCCGCCCCCGGGGCTCCGCCGCTGTGTAGTTGTTTGACTACCTCAGCAACTTCTGCCCCCGAGATCGGACAGTCCATCCCCAGGCCTCCCAGCTCTGGTTCCTCCTCGGAATGCGCATTGGTGGGATTGAGGAGCTCCTCAAAGTATTCCTTCCACCGTCCGACTATAGCCTCAGTTGACGTCAGCAGCTCCCCATCCCCACTGTAAACAGTGTGAGCGAGTTGCTGCCTTCCTCTCCTGAGGCGCCGGACAGTTTGCCAGAACCTCTTTGGAGCCGATCGATAGTCTTTCTCCATGGCCTCACCAAACTCCTCCCATGCCCGAGATTTTGCCTCGGCAACTGCCACTGCTGCACCCCGCTTGGCTATCCGGTACCTGTCTGCTGCCTCCGGAGACCCACAGACCAGCCACGCCCTGTAGGCCTCCTTCTTCAGCCTGACGGCTCCCCGAACCTCTGGTGTCCACCAGCGGGTACGGGGGTTGCCACCACGACTGGCACCGGCCACCTTACGGCCACAGCTAGCAACAGCCGCCTCGACAATCGCAGAGTGGAACAAGGCCCACTCGGACTCAATGTCCCCCACTGCTCTCGGGACGTGGTCAAAGCTCTGCCGGAGGTGGGAGTTGAAGACCGTCTTGACAGGTTCTTCTGCCAGGCGTTCCCAGCAGACCCTCACTATGCGTTTGGGTCTGCCAGGTCTACGCGGCATGTTCCCTTGCCATCTGATCCAACTCACCACCAGGTGGTGATCAGTTGACAGCTCCGCCCCTCTCTTCACTCGGGTGTCCAAAACATACGGCCGCAGGTCAGATGATACGACTACAAAATCTATCATCGACCTGTGACCTAGGCTGCCCTGGTACCAAGTGTACCGGTGGGCATCCTTATGTTCGAACATGGTGTTCGTTATGGCCAAACTGCGGCTTGCACAGAAGTCCAATAACAAAACACCGCTCGAGTTCAGATTAGGTGGGCCGTTCCTCCCAATCACACCCCTCCAGGTCAAGCTGTCATTGCCCACGTGAGCATTGAAGTCCCCCAGCAGGACAATGGAGTCCCCTGATGGAGCACTATCTAGCACTCGTGCCAGGGACTCCAAAAAGGGTGGGTACTCTGAACTGATATTTGGCCCATAATTACAAACAACAGTCAGGACCCGTTCCCCGACCCGAAGGCGCAAGGAAGCTACCCTCTTGTCCCCCGGGGTAAACCCCAACACACAGGCAGAGAGTCTCGGGGCTAACAAAAAGCCAACCCCAGCCCTCCGCCTCTCACCCGGAGCAACTCCAGCAAAGTAGAGTGTCCAACCCCTCTCCAGGTCTCGGGTTCCAGAGCCAATGCAATGTGTCGAGGTGAGTCCGACTATATCTAGCCGGTACCGCTCAACCTCTGCCACAAGTTCCGGCTCCTTCCCCGCCAGCGAGGTGACGTTCCATGTCCCAAAAACTAGTTTTCTTGTCCGGGGATTGGACCGCCAAGGCTCCCGCCTTGGTCTGCCACCCGATTCGCATTGCACCGGACCCTTCATGTTCCTCCTGCGGGTGGTGGGTCCACAGTTGGACGAGCCCATGTATCCGGTTCGGGCTGGGCCCGGCCGGGCCCCATGGGCGAAAGCCCGGCCACCAGGCGCTCGCTCACGGGCCCCAACCCCAGGCCTGGCTCCAGGGTGGGACCCCGGTAACCCTCCGGGCCGGGTACTCCGACTCTTCATTTTAACCGCCATGAAAGATCCTTCGAACCGTTCTTTGTCTCACCCTTCACCTAAGACCAATTTGTCATGGGAGACCCTACCAGGGGCACTAAGTGCCCCAGACAACATAGCTCCTAGGATCATTAGGGCACTCAAACTCCTCCACAACGATAAGGTGACGGTTCAAGGAGGAGTGAAATTGTGCTTCGTACAACATAATTATGGGTGCCATTTACAAACCTTAAGTGCTAATGACTCCATTCCTTTTTGAGGTTGTAGGGGCTGTTGATTGGAGTACACTAAAACAAACCTGATCTCTCTAGGACATTCAGAAGCCAAGTTATAAGCCCACAAATGTGTAACTGTACTACTTCTTTAAATTGACACCAGATCCGGTGACCTTTGGGACATGGTTTGACCCCCTTAGGAAAGTGCTATCATCATGAAACGTTCAGATGACTTACAACTCAATAGATTCTACCTTCTTGTAGCGTTTCAGCCTGATTGGACCTTGTTTTCACACAAATGGACCCAGAATGATGTGAAATTGTGCTTCGTGCAACATAATTCTGGGTGCCATTTACAAACCTTAAGTGCTAATGACTCCATTCCTTTTTGTGGTTGTAGGGGCTGTTGATTGGAGTACACTAAAACAAACCTAACCTCTCTTGGACATTCAGAAGCCAAGTTATAAGCCCACAAAGGTGTAACTGGACTACTTCTTTAAAGTGACACCAGGCCCGGTGACCTTTGGGACATGGTTTGACCCCCTTAGGAAAGTGCTATCATCATGAAACGTTCAGATCACTTACAACTCAATAGATTCTTTCAGCCTGATTGGACCTTGTTTTCACAGTAATGAACCCAGAATGATGTGAAATTGTGCTTCGTGCAACATAATTCTGGGTGCCATTTACAAACCATAAGTGCTAATGACTCCATTCCTTTTTGTGGTTGTAAGGGCTGTTGATTGGAGAACACTAAAACAAACCTAACCTCTCTAGGACATTCAGAAGCCAAGTTATAAGCCCACAAAGGTGTAACTGGACTGCTTCTTTAAAGTGACACCAGGCCCGGTGACATTTGGGACATGGTTTGACCCCCTTAGGAAAGTGCTATCATGATGAAACGTTCAGATCACTTACAACTCAATAGATTCTACCTTCCTGTAACATTTCAGCCTGATTGGACCTTGTTTTCACACAAATGAACCCAGAATGATGTGAAATTGTGCTTCGTGCAACATAATTCTGGGTGCCATTTAAAAACCATAAGTGCTAATGACTCCATTCCTTTTTGTGGTTGTAGGGGCTGTTGATTGGAGTATACTAAAACAAACCTGATCTCTCTAGGACATTCAGAAGCCAAGTTGTAAGCCCACAAAGGTTTAAGTGGACTGCTTCTTTAAAGTGACACCAGGCCCGGTGACCTTTGGGACATGGTTTGACCCCCTTAGGAAAGTGCTATCATCATGAAACGATCAGATCACTTACAACTCAATAGATTCTACCTTGTTGTAGCGTTTCAGCCTGATTGGACCTTGTTTTCACACAAATGGACCCAGAATTATGTGAAATTGTGCTTCGTGCAACATAATTCTGGGTGCCATTTACAAACCTTAAGTGCTAATGACTCCATTCCTTTTTGTGGTTGTAGGGGCTGTTGATTGGAGTACACTAAAACAAACCTAACCTCTCTAGGACATTCAGAAGCCAAGTTATAAGCCCACAAAGGTGTAACTGGACTGCTTCTTTAAAGTGACACCAGGCCCGGTGAAATTTGGGACATGGTTTGACCCCCTATAGGAATGTGGGATCATCTTGAAACGTTCAGATCACTTACAACTCAATAGATTCTACCTTCCTGTAACGTTTCAGCCTGATTGGACCTTGTTTTCACACAAATGAACCCAGAATGATGTGAAATTGTGCTTCGTGCAACATAATTCTGGGTGCCATTTAAAAACCATAAGTGCTAATGACTCCATTCCTTTTTGTGGTTGTAAGGGCTGTTGATTGGAGTATACTAAAACAAACCTGATCTCTCTAGGACATTCAGAAGCCAAGTTATAAGCCCACAAATGTGTAACTGGACTACTTCTTTAAATTGACACCAGATCCAGTGACCTTTGGGACATGGTTTGACCCCCTTTGGAAAGGCTATCATCATGAAACGTTCAGATCACTTACAACTCAATAGATTCTACCTTCCTGTAACGTTTCAGCCTGATTGGACCTTGTTTTCACACAAATGAACCCAGAATGATGTGAAATTGTGCTTAGTGCAGCATAATTCTGGGTGCCATTTAAAAACCATAAGTGCTAATGACGCCATTCCTTTTTGTGGTTGTGGGGGCTGTTGATTGGAGTACATTAAAACAAACCTGATCTCTCTAGGACATTCAGAAGCCAAGTTATATGCCCACAAAGGTGTAACTGGACTACTTCTTTAAAATGACACCAGGTCCGGTGACCTTTGGGACATGGTTTGACCCCCTTAGGAAAGTGCTATCATCATGAAACGTTCAGATCACTTACAACTCAATAGATTCTACCTTCTTGTAGCGTTTCAGCCTGATTGGACCTTGTTTTCACAACAAATGAACCCAGAATGATGTGAAATTGTGCTTCGTGCAACATAATTCTGGGTGCCATTTACAAACCATAAGTGCTAATGACTCCATTCCTTTTTGTGGTTGTAGGGGCTGTTGATTGGAGAACACTAAAACAAACCTAACCTCTCTAGGACATTCAGAAGCCAAGTTATAAGCCCGCAAAGGTGTAACTGGACTGCTTCTTTAAAGTGACACCAGGCCCGGTGACCTTTGGGACATGGTTTGACCCACTTAGGAAAGTGCTATCATCATGAAAAGTTCAGATCACTTACAACTCAATAGATTCTACCTTCTTGTAGCGTTTCAGCCTGATTGGACCTTGTTTTCAAACAAATGAACCCAGAATGATGTGAAATTGTGCTTCGTGCAACATAATTCTGGGTGCCATTTACAAACCATAAGTGCTAATGACTCCATTCCTTTTTGTGGTTGTAGGGGCTGTTGATTGGAGTACATTAAAACAAACCTCATCTCTCTAGGACATTCAGAAGCCAAGTTATAAGCCCACAAATGTGTAACTGGACTACTTCTTTAAATTGACACCAGATCCGGTGACCTTTGGGACATGGTTTGACCACCTTAGGAAAGTGCTATCATGATGAAACGTTCAGATCACTTACAACTCAATAGATTCTACCTTCCTGTAACATTTCAGCCTGATTGGACCTTGTTTTCACACAAATGGACCCAGAATGATGTGAAATTGTGCTTCGTGCAACATAATTCTGGGTGCCATTTACAAACCTTAAGTGCTAATGACTCTATTCCTTTTTGAGGTTGTAGGGGCTGTTGATTGGAGTACACTAAAACAAACCTGATCTCTCTAGGATATTCAGAAGCCAAGTTATAAGCCCTCAAAGGTGTAACTGGACTGCTTCTTTAAAGTGACACCAGGCCCGGTGACCTTTGCGACATGGTTTGACCCCCTATAGGAATGTGCGATCATCATGAAACGTTCAGATCACTTACAACTCAATAGATTCTACCTTTTTGTAACGTTTCAGCCTTATTGTGTGAAAACAAGGTCCAATCAGGCTGAAACGTTACAAGAAGGTAGAATCTATTGAGTCGTAAGTGATCTGAACGTTTCATGATGATCGCACATTCCTATAGGGGGTCAAACCATGTCCCAAAGGTCACCGGGCCGGGTGTAACTTTAAAGAAAGTAGTCCATTTACACCTTTGAGGGCTTATAACTTGGCTTCTGAATGTCCTAGAGAGATCAGGTTTGTTTTAGTGTACTCCAATCAACAGCCCCTACAACCTCAAAAAGGAATGGAGTCATTAGCACTTATGGTTTTTAAATGGCACCCAGAATTATGTTGCACGAAGCACAATTTCACATCATTCTGGGTTCATTTGTGTGAAAACAAGGTCCAATCAGGCTGAAACGTTACAGGAAGGTAGACTCTATTGAGTTGTAAGTGATCTGAACGTTTCAAGATGATCGCACATTCCTATAGGGGGTAAAACCATGTCCCAAAGGTCACCGGGCCTGGTGTCACTTTAAAGAAGTAGTCCAGTTACACCTTTGTGGGCTTATAACTTGGCTTCTGAATGTCCTAGAGAGATCAGGTTTGTTTTAGTGTACTCCAATCAACATCCCCTACAACCTCAAAACGGAATGGAGTTATTAGCACTTATGGTTTTTAAATGGCACCCAGAATTATGCTGCACGAAGCACAATTTCACATCATTCTGGGTTCATTTGTGTGAAAACAAGGTCCAATCAGGCTGAAACGTTACAGGAAGGTAGAATCTATTGAGTTGTAAGTGATCTGAAAGTTTCATGATGATAAACTTTCCTAAGGGGGTCAAACCATGTCCCAAAGGTCACCGGATCTGGTGTCAATTTAAAGAAGTAGTCCAGTACCAACATTTGTGGGCTTATAACTTGGCTTCTGAATGTCCTAGAGAGATCAGGTTTGTTTTAGTGTACTCCAATCAACAGCCCCTACAACCACAAAAAGGAATGGAGTCATTAGCACTTAAGGTTTGTAAATGGCACCCAGAATTATGTTGCACTAAGCACAATTTCACATCATTCTGGATTCATTTGTGTGAAAACAAGGTCCAATCAGGCTGAAATGGTACAGGAAGGTAGAATCTATTGAGTTGTAAGTGATCTGAATGTTTAATGATGATAGCACTTTCCTAAGGGGGTAAAACCATGTCCCAAAGGTCACCGGATCTGGTGTCAATTTAAAGAAGTAGTCCAGTTACACATTTGTGGGCTTATAACTTGGCTTCTGAATGTCCTAGAGAGATCAGGTTTGTTTTAGTGTACTCCAATCAACAGCCCCTACAACCTCAAAAAGGAATGGAGTCAATAGCACTTATGGTTTTTAAATGGCACCCAGAATTATGTTGCATGAAGCACAATTTCACATCATTCTGGGTCCATTTGTGTGAAAACAAGGTCCAATCAGGCTGAAACGTTACAAGAAGGTAGAATCTATTGAGTTGTAAGTGATCTGAACGTTTCATGATGATCGCACATTCCTAAGGGGGTCAAACCATGTCCCAAAGGTCACCGGGCCTGGTGTCACTTTAAAGAAGTAGTCCAGTTACACCTTTGTGGGCTTATAACTTGGCTTCTGAATATCCTAGAGAGGTCAGGTTTGTTTGAGAGTACTCCAATTAACAGCCCCCATTACCACAAAAAGGAATGGAGTCATTAGCACTTATGGTTTTTAAAGGGCACCCAGAATTATGTTGCACGAAGCACAATTTCACATCTTTCTGGGTTCATTTGTGTGAAAACAAAGTCCAATCAGGCTGAAACGTTACAAGAAGGTAGAATCTATTGAGTTGTAAGTGATCTGAACGTTTCATGATGATAGCACTTTCCTAAGGGGGTCAAACCATGTCCCAAAGGTCACCGGATTTGGTGTCAATTTAAAGAAGAAGTCCAGTTACACATTTGTGGGCTTATAACTTGGCTTCTGAATGTCCTAGAGAGATCAGGGTTGTTTTAGTATACTCCAATCAACAGCCCCTACAACCTCAAAAAGGAATGGAGTCATTAGCACTTATGGTTTTTAAATGGCACCCAGAATTATGTTGCACGAAGCACAATTTCACATCATTCTGGGTCCATTTGTGTGAAAGCAAGGTCCAATCAGGCTGAAACGTTACAAGAAGGTAGAATCTATTGAGTTGTAAGTGATCTTAACGTTTCATGATGATCGCACATTCCTATAGGGGGTCAAACCATGTCCCAAAGGTCACCGGGCCTGGTGTCACTTTAAAGAAGTAGTCCAGTTACACCTTTGTGGGCTTATAACTTGGCTTCTGAATATCCTAGAGAGGTCAGGTTTGTTTTAGAGTGCTCCAATTAGCAGCCCCCATTACCACTAAAAGGAATGGAGTCATTAGCACTTATGGTTTTTAAATGGCACCCAGAATTATGTTGCACGAAGCACAATTTCACATCATTCTGCGTTCATTTGTGTGAAAACAAGGTCCAATCAGGCTGAAACGTTACAGGATGGTAGAATCTATTGAGTTGTAAGTGATCTGAACGTTTCAAGATGATCGCACATTCCTATAGGGGGTAAAACCATGTCCCAAAGGTCACCGGATTTGGTGTCAATTTAAAGAAGAAGTCCAGTTACACATTTGTGGGCTTATAACTTGGCTTCTGAATGTCCTAGAGAGATCAGGGTTGTTTTAGTATACTCCAATCAACAGCCCCTACAACCTCAAAAAGGAATGGAGTCATTAGCACTTATGGTTTTTAAATGGCACCCAGAATTATGTTGCACGAAGCACAATTTCACATCATTCTGGGTCCATTTGTGTGAAAACAAGGTCCAATCAGGCTGAAACGTTACAAGAAGGTAGAATCTATTGAGTTGTAAGTGATCTTAACGTTTTATGATGATCGCACATTCCTATAGGGGGTCAAACCATGTCCCAAAGGTCACCGGGCCTGGTGTCACTTTAAAGAAGTAGTCCAGTTACACCTTTGTGGGCTTATAACTTGGCTTCTGAATATCCTAGAGAGGTCAGGTTTGTTTTAGAGTGCTCCAATTAGCAGCCCCCATTACCACTAAAAGGAATGGAGTCATTAGCACTTATGGTTTTTAAATGGCACCCAGAATTATGTTGCACGAAGCACAATTTCACATCATTCTGCGTTCATTTGTGTGAAAACAAGGTCCAATCAGGCTGAAACGTTACAGGATGGTAGAATCTATTGAGTTGTAAGTGATCTGAATCTTTCAAGATGATCGCACATTCCTATAGGGGGTAAAACCATGTCCCAAAGGTCACCGGGCCTGGTGTCACTTTAAAGAAGTAGTCCAGTTACACCTTTGTGGGCTTATAACTTGGCTTCTGAATGTCCTAGAGAGATCAGGTTTGTTTTAGTGTACTCCAATCAACATCCCCTACAACCTCAAAAAGGAATGGAGTCATTAGCAATTATGGTTTTTAAATGGCACCCAAAATTATGCTGCACGAAGCACAATTTCACATCATTCTGGGTTCATTTGTGTGAAAACAAGGTCCAATCAGGCTGAAACGTTACAGGAAGGTAGAATCTATTGAGTTGTAAGTGATCTGAACGTTTCATGATGATAGCACTTTCCTAAGGGGGTCAAACCATGTCCCAAATGTCACCAGATCTGGTGTCAATTTAAAGTAGTCCAGTTACACATTTGTGGGCTTATAACTTGGCTTCTGAATGTCCTAGAGAGATCAGGTTTGTTTTAATGTACTCCAACCAACAGCCCCTACAACCAAAAAAAGGAATGGAGTCATTAGCACTTATGGTTTTTAAATGGCACCCAGAATTATGTTGCACGAAGCACAATTTCACATCATTCTGGGTTCATTTGTGTGAAAACAAGGTCCAATCAGGCTGAAACGTTACAAGAAGGTTGAATCTATTGAGTTGTAAGTGATCTGAACGTTTCATGATGATCGCACATTCCTATAGGGGGTCAAACCATGTCCCAAAGGTCACCGGGCCTGGTGTCACTTTAAAGAAGTAGTCCAGTTACACCTTTGAGGGCTTATAACTTGGCTTCTGAATGTCCTAGAGAGATCAGGTTTATTTTAGTCTACTCCAATCAACAGCCCCTACAACCTCAAAAAGGAATGGAGTCATTAGCACTTATAGTTTTTAAATGGCACCCAGAATTATGTTGCACGAAGCACAATTTCACATCATTCTGGATTCATTTGTGTGAAAACAAGGTCCAATCAGGCTGAAATGGTACAGGAAGGTAGAATCTATTGAGTTGTAAGTGATCTGAATGTTTAATGATGATAGCACTTTCCTAAGGGGGTAAAACCATGTCCCAAAGGTCACCGGATCTGGTGTCAATTTAAAGAAGTAGTCCAGTTACACATTTGTGGGCTTATAACTTGGCTTCTGAATGTCCTAGAGAGATCAGGTTTGTTTTAGTGTACTCCAATCAACAGCCCCTACAACCTCAAAAAGGAATGGAGTCAATAGCACTTATGGTTTTTAAATGGCACCCAGAATTATGTTGCATGAAGCACAATTTCACATCATTCTGGGTCCATTTGTGTGAAAACAAGGTCCAATCAGGCTGAAACGTTACAAGAAGGTAGAATCTATTGAGTTGTAAGTGATCTGAACGTTTCATGATGATCGCACATTCCTAAGGGGGTCAAACCATGTCCCAAAGGTCACCGGGCCTGGTGTCACTTTAAAGAAGTAGTCCAGTTACACCTTTGTGGGCTTATAACTTGGCTTCTGAATATCCTAGAGAGGTCAGGTTTGTTTGAGAGTACTCCAATTAACAGCCCCCATTACCACAAAAAGGAATGGAGTCATTAGCACTTATGGTTTTTAAAGGGCACCCAGAATTATGTTGCACGAAGCACAATTTCACATCTTTCTGGGTTCATTTGTGTGAAAACAAAGTCCAATCAGGCTGAAACGTTACAAGAAGGTAGAATCTATTGAGTTGTAAGTGATCTGAACGTTTCATTATGATAGCACTTTCCTAAGGGGGTCAAACCATGTCCCAAAGGTCACCGGATTTGGTGTCAATTTAAAGAAGAAGTCCAGTTACACATTTGTGGGCTTATAACTTGGCTTCTGAATGTCCTAGAGAGATCAGGGTTGTTTTAGTATACTCCAATCAACAGCCCCTACAACCTCAAAAAGGAATGGAGTCATTAGCACTTATGGTTTTTAAATGGCACCCAGAATTATGTTGCACGAAGCACAATTTCACATCATTCTGGGTCCATTTGTGTGAAAGCAAGGTCCAATCAGGCTGAAACGTTACAAGAAGGTAGAATCTATTGAGTTGTAAATGATCTTAACGTTTCATGATGATCGCACATTCCTATAGGGGGTCAAACCATGTCCCAAAGGTCACCGGGCCTGGTGTCACTTTAAAGAAGTAGTCCAGTTACACCTTTGTGGGCTTATAACTTGGCTTCTGAATATCCTAGAGAGGTCAGGTTTGTTTTAGAGTGCTCCAATTAGCAGCCCCCATTACCACTAAAAGGAATGGAGTCATTAGCACTTATGGTTTTTAAATGGCACCCAGAATTATGTTGCACGAAGCACAATTTCACATCATTCTGCGTTCATTTGTGTGAAAACAAGGTCCAATCAGGCTGAAACGTTACAGGATGGTAGAATCTATTGAGTTGTAAGTGATCTGAACGTTTCAAGATGATCGCACATTCCTATAGGGGGTAAAACCATGTCCCAAAGGTCACCGGATTTGGTGTCAATTTAAAGAAGTCCAGTTACACATTTGTGGGCTTATAACTTGGCTTCTGAATGTCCTAGAGAGATCAGGGTTGTTTTAGTATACTCCAATCAACAGCCCCTACAACCTCAAAAAGGAATGGAGTCATTAGCACTTATGGTTTTTAAATGGCACCCAGAATTATGTTGCACGAAGCACAATTTCACATCATTCTGGGTCCATTTGTGTGAAAACAAGGTCCAATCAGGCTGAAACGTTACAAGAAGGTAGAATCTATTGAGTTGTAAGTGATCTTAACGTTTTATGATGATCGCACATTCCTATAGGGGGTCAAACCATGTCCCAAAGGTCACCGGGCCTGGTGTCACTTTAAAGAAGTAGTCCAGTTACACCTTTGTGGGCTTATAACTTGGCTTCTGAATGTCCTAGAGAGATCAGGTTTGTTTTAGTGTACTCCAATCAACATCCCCTACAACCTCAAAAAGGAATGGAGTCATTAGCAATTATGGTTTTTAAATGGCACCCAAAATTATGCTGCACGAAGCACAATTTCACATCATTCTGGGTTCATTTGTGTGAAAACAAGGTCCAATCAGGCTGAAACGTTACAGGAAGGTAGAATCTATTGAGTTGTAAGTGATCTGAACGTTTCATGATGATAGCACTTTCCTAAGGGGGTCAAACCATGTCCCAAATGTCACCAGATCTGGTGTCAATTTAAAGTAGTCCAGTTACACATTTGTGGGCTTATAACTTGGCTTCTGAATGTCCTAGAGAGATCAGGTTTGTTTTAATGTACTCCAACCAACAGCCCCTACAACCAAAAAAAGGAATGGAGTCATTAGCACTTATGGTTTTTAAATGGCACCCAGAATTATGTTGCACGAAGCACAATTTCACATCATTCTGGGTTCATTTGTGTGAAAACAAGGTCCAATCAGGCTGAAACGTTACAAGAAGGTAGAATCTATTGAGTTGTAAGTGATCTGAACGTTTCATGATGATAGCACTTTCCTAAGGGGGTCAAACCATGTCCCAAAGGTCACCGGATCTGGTGTCAATTTAAAGAAGTAGTCCAGTTACACCTTTGTGGGCTTATAACTTGGCTTCTGAATGTCCTAGAGAGATCAGGTTTGTTTTAGTATACTCCAATTAACAGCCCCTACAAACACAAAAAGGAATGGAGTCATTAGCACTTATGGTTTTTAAATGGCACACAGAATTATGTTGCACGAAGCACAATTTCACATCATTCTGGGTTAATTTGTGTGAAAACAAGGTCCAATCAGGCTGAAACGTTACAGGAAGGTAGAATCTATTGAGTTGTAAGTGATCTGAACGTTTCAAGATGATCGCACATTCCTATAGGGTGTCAAACCATGTCCCAAAGGTCACCGGGCCTGGTGTCACTTTAAAGAAGTAGTCCAGTTACACCTTTGTGGGCTTATAACTTGGCTTCTGAATGTTCTAGAGAGATCAGGTTTATTTTAGTATACTCCAATCAACAGCCTCTACAACCCAAAAAGGAATGGAGTCATTAGCACTTATGGTTTTTAAATGGCACCCAGAATTATGTTGCACGAAGCACAATTTCACATCATTCTGGGTTCATTTGTGTGAAAACAAGGTCCAATCAGGCTGAAACGTTACAGGAAGGTAGAATCTATTGAGTTGTAAGTGATCTGAAAGTTTCATGATGATAGCACTTTCCTAAGGGGGTCAAACCATGTCCCAAAGGTCACCGGATCTGGTGTCAATTTAAAGAAGTAGTCCAGTACCAACATTTGTGGGCTTATAACTTGGCTTCTGAATGTCCTAGAGAGATCAGGTTTGTTTTAGTGTACTCCAATTAACAGCCCTTACAACCACAAAAAGGAATGGAGTCATTAGCACTTGAGATTTGTAAATGGCACCCAGAATTATGCTGCACTAAGCACAATTTCACAACATTCTGGGTTCATTTGTGTGAAAACAAGGTCCAATCAGGCTGAAACGTTACAGGAAGGTAGAATCTATTGAGTTGTAAGTGATCTGAATGTTTCATGATGATAGCACTTTCCTAAGGGGGTCAAACCATGTCCCAAAGGTCACCGGATCTGGTGTCAATTTAAAGAAGTAGTCCAGTTACACATTTGTGGGCTTATAACTTGGCTTCTGAATGTCCTAGAGAGATCAGGTTTGTTTTAATGTACTCCAACCAACAGCCCCTACATCCACAAAAAGGAATGGAGTCATTAGCACTTATGGTTTGTAAATGGCACCCAGAATTATGTTGCACGAAGCACAATTTCACATCATTCTGGGTCCAGTTGTGTGAAAACAAGGTCCAATCAGGCTGAAACGTTACAAGAAGGTAGAATCTATTGAGTTGTAAGTGATCTGAACGTTTCATGATGATCGCACATTCCTATAGGGGGTCAAACCATGTCCCAAAGGTCACCGGGCCTGGTGTCACTTTAAAGAAGTAGTCCAATTACACCTTTGTGGGCATATAACTTGGCTTCTGAATATCCTAGAGAGGTCAGGTTTGTTTGAGAGTACTCCAATTAACAGCCCCCATTACCACAAAAAGGAATGGAGCCATTAGCACTTATGGTTTTTAAATGGCACCCAGAATTATGTTGCACGAAGCACAATTTCACATCTTTCTGGGTTCATTTGTGTGAAAACAAGGTCCAATCAGGCTGAAACGTTACAGGAAGGTAGAATCTATTGAGTTGTAAGTGATCTGAACGTTTCATGATGATAGCACTTTCCTAAGGGGGTCAAACCATGTCCCAAAGGTCACCGGGCCTGGTGTCACTTTAAAGAAGTAGTCCAATTACACCTTTGAGGGCTTATAACTTGGCTTCTGAATGTCCTAGAGAGATCAGGTTTGTTTTAGTATACTCCAATCAACAGCCCCTACAACCTCAAAAAGGAATGGAGTCATTAGCACTTATGGTTTGTAAATGGCACCCAGAATTATGTAACACGAAGCACAATTTCACATCATTCTGGGTCCATTTGTGTGAAAACAAGGTCCAATCAGGCTGAAACGTCACAAGAAGGTAGAATCTATTGAGTTGTAAGTGATCTGAACATTTCAAGATGATCACACTTTCCTAAGGGGGTCAAACAATGTCCCAAAGGTCACCGGATCTGGTGTCAATTTAAAGAAGTAGTCCAGTTACTCATTTGTGGGCTTATAACTTGGCTTCTGAATGTCCTAGAGAGATCAGGTTTGTTTTAGTGTACTCCAATCAAAAGCCCCTACAACCACAAAAAGGAATGGAGTAATTAGCACTTATGGTTTGTAAATGGCACCCAGAATTATGTTTCACGAAACACAATTTCACATCATTCTGGGTCCATTTGTGTGAAAACAAGGTCCAATCAGGCTGAAACGTTACAAGAAGGTAGAATCTATTGAGTTGTAAGTGATCTGAACGTTTCATGATGATCGCACATTCCTACAGGGGGTCAAACCATGTCCCAAAGGTCACCGGGCCTGGTGTCACTTTAAAGAAGTAGTCCAGTTACACCTTTGAGGGCTTATAACTTGGCTTCTGAATATCCTAGAGAGGTCAGGTTTGTTTTAGAGTACTCCAATCAACAGCCCCTACAACCACAAAAAGTAATGGAGTCATTAGCACTTATGGTTTGTAAATGGCACCCAGAATTATGTTGCACAAAGCACAATTTCACATCATTCTGGGTTCATTTGTGTGAAAACAAGGTCCAATCAGGCTGAAACGTTACAGGAAGGTAGAATCTATTGAGTTGTAAGTGATCTGAACGTTTCAAGATGATCGCACATTCCTATAGGGGGTAAAACCATGTCCCAAAGGTCACCGGGCCTGTTGTCACTTTAAAGAAGTAGTCCAGTTACACCTTTGAGGGCTTATAACTTGGCTTCTGAATGTCCTAGAGAGATCAGGTTTGTTTTAGTGTACTCCAATTAACAGCCCTTACAACCACAAAAAGGAATGGAGTCATTAGCACTTGAGGTTTGTAAATGGCACCCAGAATTATGCTGCACTAAGCACAATTTCACAACATTCTGGGTTCATTTGTGTGAAAACAAGGTCCAATCAGGCTGAAACGTTACAGGAAGGTAGAATCTATTGAGTTGTAAGTGATCTGAATGTTTCATGATGATAGCACTTTCCTAAGGGGGTCAAACCATGTCCCAAAGGTCACCGGATCTGGTGTCAATTTAAAGAAGTAGTCCAGTTACACATTTGTGGGCTTATAACTTGGCTTCTGAATGTCCTAGAGAGATCAGGTTTGTTTTAATGTACTCCAACCAACAGCCCCTACATCCACAAAAAGGAATGGAGTCATTAGCACTTATGGTTTGTAAATGGCACCCAGAATTATGTTGCACGAAGCACAATTTCACATCATTCTGGGTCCAGTTGTGTGAAAACAAGGTCCAATCAGGCTGAAACGTTACAAGAAGGTAGAATCTATTGAGTTGTAAGTGATCTGAACGTTTCATGATGATCGAACATTCCTATAGGGGGTCAAACCATGTCCCAAAGGTCACCGGGCCTGGTGTCACTTTAAAGAAGTAGTCCAATTACACCTTTGTGGGCATATAACTTGGCTTCTGAATATCCTAGAGAGGTCAGGTTTGTTTGAGAGTACTCCAATTAACAGCCCCCATTACCACAAAAAGGAATGGAGCCATTAGCACTTATGGTTTTTAAATGGCACCCAGAATTATGTTGCACGAAGCACAATTTCACATCTTTCTGGGTTCATTTGTGTGAAAACAAGGTCCAATCAGGCTGAAACGTTACAGGAAGGTAGAATCTATTGAGTTGTAAGTGATCTGAACGTTTCATGATGATAGCACTTTCCTAAGGGGGTCAAACCATGTCCCAAAGGTCACCGGGCCTGGTGTCACTTTAAAGAAGTAGTCCAATTACACCTTTGAGGGCTTATAACTTGGCTTCTGAATGTCCTAGAGAGATCAGGTTTGTTTTAGTATACTCCAATCAACAGCCCCTACAACCTCAAAAAGGAATGGAGTCATTAGCACTTATGGTTTGTAAATGGCACCCAGAATTATGTAACACGAAGCACAATTTCACATCATTCTGGGTCCATTTGTGTGAAAACAAGGTCCAATCAGGCTGAAACGTCACAAGAAGGTAGAATCTATTGAGTTGTAAGTGATCTGAACATTTCAAGATGATCACACTTTCCTAAGGGGGTCAAACAATGTCCCAAAGGTCACCGGATCTGGTGTCAATTTAAAGAAGTAGTCCAGTTACTCATTTGTGGGCTTATAACTTGGCTTATGAATGTCCTAGAGAGATCAGGTTTGTTTTAGTGTACTCCAATCAAAAGCCCCTACAACCACAAAAAGGAATGGAGTAATTAGCACTTATGGTTTGTAAATGGCACCCAGAATTATGTTGCACGAAACACAATTTCACATCATTCTGGGTCCATTTGTGTGAAAACAAGGTCCAATCAGGCTGAAACGTTACAAGAAGGTAGAATCTATTGAGTTGTAAGTGATCTGAACGTTTCATGATGATCGCACATTCCTACAGGGGGTCAAACCATGTCCCAAAGGTCACCGCGCCTGGTGTCACTTTAAAGAAGTAGTCCAGTTACACCTTTGAGGGCTTATAACTTGGCTTCTGAATATCCTAGAGAGGTCAGGTTTGTTTTAGAGTACTCCAATCAACAGCCCCTACAACCACAAAAAGTAATGGAGTCATTAGCACTTATGGTTTGTAAATGGCACCCAGAATTATGTTGCACAAAGCACAATTTCACATCATTCTGGGTCCATTTGTGTGAAAACAAGGTCCAATCAGGCTGAAACGTTACAAGAAGGTAGAATCTATTGAGTTGTAAGTGATCTGAACGTTTCATGATGATCGCACATTCCTATAGGGGGTCAAACCATGTCCCAAAGGTCACCGGGCCTGGTGTCACTTTAAAGAAGTAGTCCAATTACACCTTTGAGGGCTTATAACTTGGCTTCTGAATGTCTTAAAGAGATCAGGTTTGTTTTAGTGCACTCCAATCAACAGACCCTACAACCTCAAAAAGGAATGGAATCATTAGAACTTATGGTTTTTAAATGGCACCCAGAATTATGTTGCACGAAGCACAATTTCACATCATTCTGGGTTCATTTGTGTGAAAACAAGGTCCAATCCGGCTGAAACGTTACAGGAAGGTAGAATCTATTGAGTTGTAAGTGATCTGAACGTTTCATGATGATAGAACTTTCCTAAGGGGATCAAACCATGTCCCAAAGGTCACCGGATCTGGTGTCAATTTAAAGAAGTAGTCCAGTTACACATTTGTGGGCTTATAACTTGGCTTCTGAATGTCCAAGAGAGATCAGGTTTATTTTAATGTACTCCAATCAACAGCCCCTACAACCACAAAAAGGAATGGAGTCATTAGCACTTATGGTTTTTAAATGGCACCCAGAATTATGTTGCACGAAGCACAATTTCACATCATTCTGGGTTCATTTGTGTTAAAACAAGGTCCAATCAGGCTGAAACGTTACAGGAAGGTAGAATATATTGAGTTGTAAGTGATCTGAAAGTTTCATGATGATAGCACTTTCCTAAGGGGGTCAAACCATGTCCCAACAATTATAAACCATAAGTGCTAATGACTCCATTCCTTTTTGTGGTTGTAGGGGCTGTTGATTGGAGTACACTAAAACAAACCTAACCTCTATAGGACATTCAGAAGCCAAGTTATAAGCCCACAAAGGTGTAACTGGACTACTTCTTTAAAGTGACACCAGGCCCGGTGACCTTTGGGACATGGTTTTACCCCCGATAGGAATGTGCGATCATCTTGAAACGTTCAGATCACTTACAACTCAATAGATTCTACCTTCTTGTGGTGTTTCAGCCTGATTGGACCTTGTTTTCACACAAATGTTCCCAGAATGATGTGAAATTGTGCTTCGTGCAACATAAGTCTGTGTGCCATTTACAAACCATAAGTGCTAATGACTCCATTCCTTTTTGTGGTTGTAGGGGCTGTTGATTGGAGTACATTTAAACAAACTTGATCTCTCTAGGACATTCAGAAGCCAAGTTATAAGCCCACAAAGGTGTAACTGGACTACTTCTTTAAAGTGACACCAGGCCCGGTGACCTTTGGGACATGGTTTGACCCCCTTAAGAAAGTGCTATCATCATGAAACGTTCAGATCACTTACAACTCAATAGATTCTACCTTCTTGTGGTGTTTCAGCCTGATTGGACCTTGTTTTCACACAAATGAACCCAGAATGATGTGAAATTGTGCTTCGTGCAACATAATTCTGGGTGCCATTTAAACACCATAAGTGCTAATGACTCCATTCCTTTTTGTGGTTGTAGGGGCTGTTGATTGGAGTATACTAAAACAAACCTGATCTCTCTAGGACATTCAGAAGCCAAGTTATAAGCCCACAAAGGTGTAACTGGACAACTTCTTTTAATTGACACCAGATCCGGTGACCTTTTGGACATGGTTTGACCCTCTTAGGAAAGTCCTATCATCATGAAATGTTCAGATCACTTACAACTCAATAGATTCAACCTTCCTGTAACATTTCAGCCTGATTTGACCTTGTTTTCACACAAATGAACCCAGAATGATGTGAAATTGTGCTTCGTGCAACATAATTCTGGGTGCCATTTAAAATCCATAAGTGCTAATGACTCCAGTCCTTTTTGAGGTTGTAGCGGCTGTTGATTGGAGTACACTAAAACAAACCTGATCTCTCTAGGACATTCAGAAGCCAAGTTATAAGCCCTCAAAGGTGTAACTGGACTACTTCTTTAAAGTGACACCAGGCCCGGTGACCTTTGGGACATGGTTTTACCCCCTATAGGAATGTGCAATCATCTTGAAACGTTCAGATCACTTACAATTCAATAGATTCTACGTTCTTGTAGCGTTTCAGCCTGATTGGACCTTGTTTTCACACAAATGGACCCAGAATGATGTGAAATTGTGCTTCGTGCAACATAATTCTGGGTGCCATTTACAAACCTTAAGTGCAAATGACTCCATTTCTTTTTGTGGTTGTAGGGGCTGTTGATTGGAGTACACTAAAACAAACCTAACCTCTCTAGGACATTCAGAAGCCAAGTTATAAGCCCACAAAGGTGTAACTGGACTACTTCTTTAAAGTGACACCAGGCCCGGTGACCTTTGGGACATGGTTTGACCCCCTTAGGAAAGTCCTATCATCATGAAACATTCAGATCACTTACTACTCAATATATTCTACCTTCCTGTAACGTTTCAGCCTGATTGGGCCTTGTTTTCACACAAATGAACCCAGAATGATGTGAAATTGTGCTTCGTGCAACATAATTCTGGGTGCCATTTAAACACCATAAGTGCTAATGACTCCATTCCTTTTCGTGGTTGTAGGGGCTGTTGATTGGAGTATACTAAAACAAACCTGATCTCTCTAGGACATTCAGAAGCCAAGTTATAAGCCCACAAAGGTGTAACTGGACTACTTCTTTAAATTTACACCAGATCCGGTGACCTTTGGGACATGGTTTGACCCCCTTAGGAAAGTGCTATCATCATGAAACGTTCAGATCACTTACAACTCAATAGATTCTACCTTCCTGTAACATTTCAGCCTGATTGGACCTTGTTTTCACACAAATGAACCCAGAATGATGTGAAATTGTGCTTCGTGCAACATAATTCTGGGTGCCATTTAAAAACCATAAGTGCTAATGACTCCATTCCTTTTTGAGGTTGTAGGGGCTGTTGATTGGAGTACACTAAAACAAACCTGATCTCTCTAGGACATTCAGAAGCCAAGTTATAAGCCCTCAAAGGTGTAACTGGACTACTTCTTTAAAGTGACACCAGTCCCGGTGACCTTTGGGACATGGTTTGACCCCCTTAGGAAAGTGCTATCATCATGAAACGTTCAGATCACTTACAACTCAATAGATTCTACCTTCCTGTAACGTTTCAGCCTGATTGGACCTTGTTTTCACACAAATGAACCCAGAATTATGTGAAATTGTGCTTTGTGCAACATAATTCTGGGTGCCATTTACAAACCATAAGTGCTAATGACTCCATTCCTTTTTGTGGTTGTAGGGGCTGTTGATTGGAGAACACTAAAACAAACCTAACCTCTCTAGGACATTCAGAAGCCAAGATATAAGCCCACAAAGGTGTAAGTGGACTGCTTCTTTAAAGTGACACCAGGCCCGGTGACCTTTGGGACATGGTTTGACCCCCTTAGGAAAGTACTATCATCATGAAACGTTCAGATCACTTACAACTCAATATATTCTACCTTCCTGTAACGTTTCAGCCTGATTGGGCCTTGTTTTCACACAAATGAACCCAGAATGATGTGAAATTGTGCTTCGTGCAACAAAATTCTGGGTGCCATTTAAACACCATAAGTGCTAATGACTCCATTCCTTTTCGTGGTTGTAGGGGCTGTTGATTGGAGTATACTAAAACAAACCTGATCTCTCTAGGACATTCAGAAGCCAAGTTATAAGCTCACAAAGGTGTAACTGGACTACTTCTTTAAATTGACACCAGATCCGGTGACCTTTGGGACATGGTTTGACCCCCTTAGGAAAGTGCTATCATCATGAAACGTTCAGATCACTTACAACTCAATACATTCTACCTTCCTGTAACATTTCAGCCTGATTGGACCTTGTTTTCACACAAATGAACCCAGAATGATGTGAAATTGTGCTTCGTGCAACATAATTCTGGGTGCCATTTAAAAACCATAAGTGCTAATGACTCCATTCCTTTTTGAGGTTGTAGGGGCTGTTGATTGGAGTACACTAAAACAAACCTGATCTCTCTAGGACATTCAGAAGCCAAGTTATAAGCCCTCAAAGGTGTAACTGGACTACTTCTTTAAAGTGACACCAGTCCCGGTGACCTTTGGGACATGGTTTGACCCCCTTAGGAAAGTGCTATCATCATGAAACGTTCAGATCACTTACAACTCAATAGATTCTACCTTCCTGTAACGTTTCAGCCTGATTGGACCTTGTTTTCACACAAATGAACCCTTAATTATGTGAAATTGTGCTTTGTGCAACATAATTCTGGGTGCCATTTACAAACCATAAGTGCTAATGACTCCATTCCTTTTTGTGGTTGTAGGGGCTGTTGATTGGAGAACACTAAAACAAACCTAACCTCTCTAGGACATTCAGAAGCCAAGATATAAGCCCACAAAGGTGTAACTGGACTGCTTCTTTAAAGTGACACCAGGCCCGGTGACCTTTGGGACATGGTTTGACCCCCTTAGGAAAGTGCTATCATCATGAAACGTTCAGATCACTTACAACTCAATAGATTCTACCTTCCTGTAACATTTCAGCCTGATTGGACCTTGTTTTCACACAAATGAACCCAGAATGATGTGAAATTGTGCTACGTGCAACATAATTCTGGGTGCCATTTAAAAACCATAAGTGCTAATGACTCCATTCCTTTTTGTGGTTGTAGGGGCTGTTGATTGGAGTATACTAAAACAAACCTGATCCCTCTAGGACATTCAGAAGCCAAGTTATAAGCCCACAAAGGTGTAACTGGACTACTTCTTTAAATTGACACCAGATCCGGTGACCTTTGGGACATGGTTTGACCCCCTTAGGAAAGTGCTATCATCATTAAACGTTCAGATCACTTACAACTCAATAGATTCTACCTTGTTGTAGCGTTTCAGCCTGATTGGACCTTGTTTTCACACAAATGGACCCAGAATGATGTGAAATTGTGCTTCGTGCAACATAATTCTGGGTGCCATTTACAAACCTTAAGTGCTAATGACTCCATTCCTTTTTGTGGTTGTAGGGGCTGTTGATTGGAGTACACTAAAACAAACCTAACCTGTCTAGGACATTCAGAAGCCAAGTTATATGCCCACAATTGTGTAACTGGACTGCTTCTTTAAAGTGACACCAGGCCCGGTGACCTTTGGGACATGGTTTGACCCCCTATAGGAATGTGCGATCATCTTGAAACGTTCAGAGCACTTACAACTCAATAGATTCTACCTTCCTGTAACGTTTCAGCCTGATTGGACCTTGTTTTCACACAAATGAACCCAGAATGATGTGAAATTGTGCTTCGTGTAACATAATTCTGGGTGCCATTTAAAAACCATAAGTGCTAATGACTCCATTCCTTTTTGTGTTTGTAAGGGCTGTTGATTGGAGTTTACTAAAACAAACCTGATCTCTCTAGAACATTCAGAAGCCAAGTTATAAGCCCACAAAGGTGTAACTGGACTACTTCTTTAAAGTGACACCAGGCCCGGTGACCTTTGGGACATGGTTTGACCCCCTATAGGAATGTGCGATCATCTTGAAACGTTCAGATCACTTACAACTCAATAGATTCTACCTTCCTGTAACGTTTCAGCCTGATTGGACCTTGTTTTCACACAAATGAACCCAGAATGATGTGAAATTGTGCTTCATGCAACATAATTCTGGGTGCCATTTAAAAACCTTAAGTGCTAATGACTCCATTCCTTTTTGTGTTTGTAGGGGCTGTTGATTGGAGTATACTAAAACAAACCTGATCTCTCTAGGACATTCAGAAGCCAAGTTATAAGCCCACAAGGGTGTAACAGGACTACTTCTTTAAATTGACACCAGATCCGGTGACCTTTGGGACATGGTTTGACCCCCTTAGGAAAGTGCTATCATCATGAAACGTTCAGATCACTTACAACTCAATAGATTCTACCTTCCTGTAACGTTTCAGCCTGATTGGACCTTGTTTTCACACAAATGAACCCAGAATGATGTGAAATTGTGCTTCGTGCAACATAATTCTGGGTGCCATTTACAAACCATAAGTGCTAATGACTCCATTCCTTTTTGTGGTTGTAGGGGCTGTTGATTGGAGAACACTAAAACAAACCTAACCTCTCTAGGACATTCAGAAGCCAAGTTATAAGCCCACAAAGGTGTAACTGGACTGCTTCTTTAAAGTGACACCAGGCCCGGTGAACTTTGGGACATGGTTTGACCCCCTAGAGGAATGTGCGATCATCTTGAAACGTTCAGATCACTTACAACTCAATGGCTTCTACCTTCCTGTAACATTTCAGCCTGATTGGACCTTGTTTTCACACAAATGAACCCAGAATGATGTGAAATTGTGCTTCGTACAACATTAATTCTGGGTGCCATTTAAAAACCATAAGTGCTAATGACTCCATTCCTTTTTGAGGTTGTAGGGGCTTTTTATTTGGAGTACACTAAAACAAACCTGATCTCTCTAGGATATTCAGAAGCCAAGTTATAAGCCCTCAAAGGTGTAACTGGACTACTCCTTTAAAGTGACACCAGGCCCGGTGACCTTTGGGACATGGTTTGACCCCCTATAGGAATGTGCGATCATTATGAAACGTTCAGATCACTTACAACTCAATAGATTCTACCTTCTTGTAACATTTCAGCCTGATTGGACCTTGTTTTCACACAAATGGACCCAGAATGATGTGAAATTGTGCTTCGTGCAACATAATTCTGGGTGCAATTTACAAACCATAAGTGCTAATGACTCCATTCCTTTTTGGGTTGTAGGGGCTGTTGATTGGAGTATACTAAAACAAACCTGATCTCTCTAGGGCATTCAGAAGCCAAGTTATAAGCCCACAAAGGTGTAACTGGACTACTTCTTTAAATTTACACCAGATTCGGTGACCTTTGGGACATGGTTTGACCCCCTTAGGAAAGTGCTATCATCATGAAACGTTCAGATCACTTACAACTCAATAGAGTCTACCTTCCTGTAACATTTCAGCCTGATTGGACCTTGTTTTCACACAAATGAACCCAGAATGATGTGAAATTGTTCTTTGTGCAACATAATTCTGGGTGCCATTTAAAAACCATAAGTGCTAATGACTCCATTACTTTTTGAGGTTGTAGGGGCTGTTGATTGGAGTACACTAAAACAAACCTGATCTCTCTAGGACATTCAGAAGCCAAGTTATAAGCCCTCAAAGGTGTAAATGGACTACTTCTTTAAAGTGACACCCGGCCCTGTGACCTTTGGGACATGGTTTGACCCCCTATAGGAATGTGCGATCATCATGAAACGTTCAGATCACTTACAACTCAATAGATTCTACCTTCTTGTAACGTTTCAGCCTGATTGGACCTTGTTTTCACACAAATGAACCCAGAATGATGTGAAATTGTGCTTAGTGCAGCATAATTCTGGGTGCCATTTAAAAACCATAAGTGCTAATGACTCCATTCCTTTTTGTGGTTGTAGGGGCTGTTGGTTGGAGTACATTAAAACAAACCTGATCTCTCTAGGACATTCAGAAGCCAAGTTATGAGCCCACAAATGTGTAACTGGACTACTTCTTTAAATTGACACCAAATCCGGTGACCTTTGGGACATGGTTTGACCCCCTTAGGAAAGTGCTATCATCATGAAACGCTCAGATCACTTACAACTCAATAGATTCTACCTTCCTGTAACGTTTCAGCCTGATTGGACCTTGTTTTCACACAAATGAACCCAGAATGATGTGAAATTGTGCTTTGTGCAACATAATTCTGGGTGCCATTTACAAACCATAAGTGCTAATGACTCCATTCCTTTTTGTGGTTGTAGGGGCTGTTGATTGGAGTACACTAAAACAAACCTAACCTCTCTAGGACATTCAGAAGCCAAGTTATAAGCCCACAAAGGTGTAACTGGACTACTTCTTTAAAGTGACACCAGGCCCGGTGACCTTTGGGACATGGTTTTACCCCCTATAGGAATGTGCGATCATCTTGAAACGTTCAGATCACTTATAACTCAATAGATTCTACCTTCCTGTAATATTTCAGCCTGATTGGACCTTGTTTTCACACAAATGAACCCAGAATGATGTGACATTGTCCTTCGTGCAACATAATTCTGGGTGCCATTTAAAAACCATAAGTGCTAATGACTCCATTCCTTTTTGAGGTTGTAGGGGCTGTTTATTGGAGTACACTAAAACAAACCTGATCTCTCTAGGACATTCAGAAGCCAAGTTATAAGTTCTCAAAGGTGTAACTGGACTACTTCTTTAAATTGACACCAGATCCGGTGACCTTTGGGACATGGTTTGACCCCCTTAGGAAAGTGCTATCATCATTAAACGTTCAGATCACTTACAACTCAATAGATTCTACCTTGTTGTAGCGTTTCAGCCTGATTGGACCTTGTTTTCACACAAATGGACCCAGAATGATGTGAAATTGTGCTTCGTGCAACATAATTCTGGGTGCCATTTACAAACCTTAAGTGCTAATGACTCCATTCCTTTTTGTGGTTGTAGGGGCTGTTGATTGGAGTACACTAAAACAAACCTAACCTGTCTAGGACATTCAGAAGCCAAGTTATATGCCCACAATTGTGTAACTGGACTGCTTCTTTAAAGTGACACCAGGCCCGGTGACCTTTGGGACATGGTTTGACCCCCTATAGGAATGTGCGATCATCTTGAAACGTTCAGAGCACTTACAACTCAATAGATTCTACCTTCCTGTAACGTTTCAGCCTGATTGGACCTTGTTTTCACACAAATGAACCCAGAATGATGTGAAATTGTGCTTCGTGTAACATAATTCTGGGTGCCATTTAAAAACCATAAGTGCTAATGACTCCATTCCTTTTTGTGTTTGTAAGGGCTGTTGATTGGAGTTTACTAAAACAAACCTGATCTCTCTAGAACATTCAGAAGCCAAGTTATAAGCCCACAAAGGTGTAACTGGACTACTTCTTTAAAGTGACACCAGGCCCGGTGACCTTTGGGACATGGTTTGACCCCCTATAGGAATGTGCGATCATCTTGAAACGTTCAGATCACTTACAACTCAATAGATTCTACCTTCCTGTAACGTTTCAGCCCGATTGGACCTTGTTTTCACACAAATGAACCCAGAATGATGTGAAATTGTGCTTCATGCAACATAATTCTGGGTGCCATTTAAAAACCTTAAGTGCTAATGACTCCATTCCTTTTTGTGTTTGTAGGGGCTGTTGATTGGAGTATACTAAAACAAACCTGATCTCTCTAGGACATTCAGAAGCCAAGTTATAAGCCCACAAGGGTGTAACTGGACTACTTCTTTAAATTGACACCAGATCCGGTGACCTTTGGGACATGGTTTGACCCCCTTAGGAAAGTGCTATCATCATGAAACGTTCAGATCACTTACAACTCAATAGATTCTACCTTCCTGTAACGTTTCAGCCTGATTGGACCTTGTTTTCACACAAATGAACCCAGAATGATGTGAAATTGTGCTTCGTGCAACATAATTCTGGGTGCCATTTACAAACCATAAGTGCTAATGACTCCATTCCTTTTTGTGGTTGTAGGGGCTGTTGATTGGAGAACACTAAAACAAACCTAACCTCTCTAGGACATTCAGAAGCCAAGTTATAAGCCCACAAAGGTGTAACTGGACTGCTTCTTTAAAGTGACACCAGGCCCGGTGAACTTTGGGACATGGTTTGACCCCCTAGAGGAATTTGCGATCATCTTGAAACGTTCAGATCACTTACAACTCAATGGCTTCTACCTTCCTGTAACATTTCAGCCTGATTGGACCTTGTTTTCACACAAATGAACCCAGAATGATGTGAAATTGTGCTTCGTACAACATTAATTCTGGGTGCCATTTAAAAACCATAAGTGCTAATGACTCCATTCCTTTTTGAGGTTGTAGGGGCTTTTTATTTGGAGTACACTAAAACAAACCTGATCTCTCTAGGATATTCAGAAGCCAAGTTATAAGCCCTCAAAGGTGTAACTGGACTACTCCTTTAAAGTGACACCAGGCCCGGTGACATTTGGGACATGGTTTGACCCCCTATAGGAATGTGCGATCATTATGAAACGTTCAGATCACTTACAACTCAATAGATTCTACCTTCTTGTAACATTTCAGCCTGATTGGACCTTGTTTTCACACAAATGGACCCAGAATGATGTGAAATTGTGCTTCGTGCAACATAATTCTGGGTGCAATTTACAAACCATAAGTGCTAATGACTCCATTCCTTTTTGGGTTGTAGGGGCTGTTGATTGGAGTATACTAAAACAAACCTGATCTCTCTAGGGCATTCAGAAGCCAAGTTATAAGCCCACAAAGGTGTAACTGGACTACTTCTTTAAATTTACACCAGATTCGGTGACCTTTGGGACATGGTTTGACCCCCTTAGGAAAGTGCTATCATCATGAAACGTTCAGATCACTTACAACTCAATAGAGTCTACCTTCCTGTAACATTTCAGCCTGATTGGACCTTGTTTTCACACAAATGAACCCAGAATGATGTGAAATTGTTATTTGTGCAACATAATTCTGGGTGCCATTTAAAAACCATAAGTGCTAATGACTCCATTCCTTTTTGAGGTTGTAGGGGCTGTTGATTGGAGTACACTAAAACAAACCTGATCTCTCTAGGACATTCAGAAGCCAAGTTATAAGCCCTCAAAGGTGTAAATGGACTACTTCTTTAAAGTGACACCCGGCCCTGTGACCTTTGGGACATGGTTTGACCCCCTATAGGAATGTGCGATCATCATGAAACGTTCAGATCACTTACAACTCAATAGATTCTACCTTCTTGTAACGTTTCAGCCTGATTGGACCTTGTTTTCACACAAATGAACCCAGAATGATGTGAAATTGTGCTTAGTGCAGCATAATTCTGGGTGCCATTTAAAAACCATAAGTGCTAATGACTCCATTCCTTTTTGTGGTTGTAGGGGCTGTTGGTTGGAGTACATTAAAACAAACCTGATCTCTCTAGGACATTCAGAAGCCAAGTTATGAGCCCACAAATGTGTAACTGGACTACTTCTTTAAATTGACACCAAATCCGGTGACCTTTGGGACATGGTTTGACCCCCTTAGGAAAGTGCTATCATCATGAAACGCTCAGATCACTTACAACTCAATAGATTCTACCTTCCTGTAACGTTTCAGCCTGATTGGACCTTGTTTTCACACAAATGAACCCAGAATGATGTGAAATTGTGCTTTGTGCAACATAATTCTGGGTGCCATTTACAAACCATAATTGCTAATGACTCCATTCCTTTTTGTGGTTGTAGGGGCTGTTGATTGGAGTACACTAAAACAAACCTAACCTCTCTAGGACATTCAGAAGCCAAGTTATAAGCCCACAAAGGTGTAACTGGACTACTTCTTTAAAGTGACACCAGGCCCGGTGACCTTTGGGACATGGTTTTACCCCCTATAGGAATGTGCGATCATCTTGAAACGTTCAGATCACTTATAACTCAATAGATTCTACCTTCCTGTAAGATTTCAGCCTGATTGGACCTTGTTTTCACACAAATGAACCCAGAATGATGTGAAATTGTCCTTCGTGCAACATAATTCTGGGTGCCATTTAAAAACCATAAGTGCTAATGACTCCATTCCCTTTTGAGGTTTTAGGGGCTGTTGATTGGAGTACACTAAAACAAACCTGATCTCTCTAGGACATTCAGAAGCCAAGTTATAAGCCCTCAAAGGTGTAACTGGACTACTTCTTTAAAGTGACACCAGGCCCGGTGACCTTTGGGACATGGTTTGACCCCCTTAGGAAAGTGCTATCATCATGAAACGTTCAGATCACTTACAACTCAATAGATTCTACCTTCCTGTAACGTTTCAGCCTGATTGGACCTTGTTTTCACACAAATGAACCCAGAATGATGTGAAATTGTGCTTCGTGCAACATAATTCTGGGTGCCATTTACAAACCATAAGTGCTAATGACTCCATTCCTTTTTGTGGTTGTAGGGGCTGTTGATTGGAGAACACTAAAACAAACCTAACCTCTCTAGGACATTCAGAAGCCAAGTTATAAGCCCACAATTGTGTAACTGGACTGCTTCTTTAAAGTGACACCAGGCCCGGTGACCTTTGGGACATGGTTTGACCCCCTTAGGAAAGTGCTATCATCATGAAACGTTCAGATCACTTACAACTCAATAGATTCTACCTTCTTGTAGCGTTTCAGCCTGATTGGACCTTGTTTTCACACAAATGAACCCAGAATGATGTGAAATTGTGCTTCGTGCAACATAATTCTGGGTGCCATTTACAAACCATAAGTGCTAATGACTCCATTCCTTTTTGTGGTTGTAGGGGCTGTTGATTGGAGTACATTAAAACAAACCTGATCTCTCTAGGACATTCAGAAGCCAAGTTATAAGCCCACAAATGTGTAACTGGACTACTTCTTTAAATTGACACCAGATCCGGTGACCTTTGGGACATGGTTTGACCCCCTTAGGAAAGTGCTATCATCATGAAACGTTCAGATCACTTACAACTCAATAGATTCTACCTTCCTGTAACATTTCAGCCTGATTGGACCTTGTTTTCACACAAATGAACCCAGAATGATGTGAAATTGTGCTTCGTGCAACATAATTCTGGGTGCCATTTAAAAACCATAAGTGCTAATGACTCCATTCCTTTTTGTGTTTGTAAGGGCTGTTGATTGGAGTATACTAAAACAAACCTGATCTCTCTAGGACATTCAGAAGCCAAGTTATAAGCCCACAAAGGTGTAACTGGACTACTTCTTTAAATTGACACCAGATCTGGTGACCTTTGGGACATGGTTTGACCCCCTTAGGAAAGTGCTATCATCATGAAACGTTCAGATCACTTACAACTCAATAGATTCTACCTTCCTGTAACGTTTCAGCCTGATTGGACCTTGTTTTCACACAAATGAACCCAGAATGATGTGAAATTGTGCTTCGTGCAACATAATTCTGGGTGCCATTTACAAACCATAAGTGCTAATGACTCCATTCCTTTTTGTGGTTGTAGGGGCTGTTGATTGGAGAACACTAAAACAAACCTAACCTCTCTAGGACATTCAGAAGCCAAGTTATAAGCCCACAAAGGTGTAACTGGACTACTTCTTTAAATTGACACCAGATCCGGTGACCTTTGGGACATGGTTTGACCCCCTTAGGAAAGTGCTATCATCATGAAACGTTCAGATCACTTACAACTCAATAGATTCTACCTTCCTGTAATGTTTCAGCCTGATTGGACCTTGTTTTCACACAAATGAACCCAGAATGATGTGAAATTGTGCTTCGTGCAACATAATTCTGGGTGCCATTTACAAACCATAGGTGCTAATGACTCCATTCCTTTTTGTGGTTGTAGGGGCTGTTGATTGGAGAAAACTAAAACAAACCTAACCTCTCTAGGACATTCAGAAGCCAAGTTATAAGCCCACAAAGGTGTAACTGGACTGCTTCTTTAATGTGACACCAGGCCCGGTGACCTTTGGGACATGGTTTGACCCCCTTAGGAAAGTGCTATCATCATGAAACGTTCAGATCACTTACAACTCAATAGATTCTACCTTCTTGTAGCGTTTCAGCCTGATTGGACCTTGTTTTCGCACAAATGAACCCAGAATGATGTGAAATTGTGCTTCGTGCAACATAATTCTGGGTGCCATTTACAAACCATAAGTGCTAATGACTCCATTCCTTTGTGTGGTTGTAGGGGCTGTTGATTGGAGTACATTAAAACAAACCTGATCTCTCTAGGACATTCAGAAGCCAAGTTATAAGCCCACAAATGTGTAACTGGACTACTTCTTTAAATTGACACCAGATCCGGTGACCTTTGGGACATGGTTTGACCCCCTTAGGAAAGCGCTATCATCATGAAACATTCAGATCACTTACAACTCAATAGATTCTACCTTCCTGTAACATTTCAGCCTGATTGGACCTTGTTTTCACACAAATGAACCCAGAATGATGTGAAATTGTGCTTCGTGCAACATAATTCTGGGTGCCATTTACAAACCATAAGTGCTAATGACTCCATTCCTTTTTGTGTTTGTAAGGGCTGTTGATTGGAGTATACTAAAACAAACCTGATCTCTCTAGGACATTCAGAAGCCAAGTTATAAGCCCACAAAGGTGTAACTGGACTACTTCTTTAAATTGACACCAGATCCGGTGACCTTTGGGACATGGTTTGACCCCCTTAGGAAAGTGCTATCATCATGAAATGTTCAGATCACTTACAACTCAATAGATTCTACCATCCTGTAACGTTTCAGCCTGATTGGACCTTGTTTTCACACAAATGGACCCAGAATGATGTGAAATTGTGCTTCGTGCAACATAATTCTGGGTGCCATTTACAAACCTTAAGTGCTAATGACTCCATTCCTTTTTGTGGTTGTAGGGGCTGTTGATTGGAGTACACTAAAACAAACCTAACCTCTCTAAGACATTCAGAAGCCAAGTTATAAGCCCACAAATGTGTAACTGGACTGCTTCTTTAAAGTGACACCAGGCCCGGTGACCTTTGGGACATGGTTTGACCCCCTATAGGAATGTGCGATCATCTTGAAACGTTCAGAGCACTTACAACTCAATAGATTCTACCTTCCTGTAACGTTTCAGCCTGATTGGACCTTGTTTTCACACAAATGAACCCAGAATGATGTGAAATTGTGCTTCGTGCAACATAATTCTGGGTGCCATTTAAAAACCATAAGTGCTAATGACTCCATTCCTTTTTGTGTTTGTAAGGGCTGTTGATTGGAGTATACTAAAACAAACCTCATCTCTCTAGGACATTCAGAAGCCAAGTTATAAGCCCACAAAGGTGTAACTGGACTACTTCTTTAAATTGACACCAGATCCGGTGACCTTTGGGACATGGTTTGACCCCCTTAGGAAAGTGCTATCATCATGAAACGTTCAGATCACTTACAACTCAATAGATTCTACCTTCCTGTAACGTTTCAGCCTGATTGGACCTTGTTTTCACACAAATGAACCCAGAATGATGTGAAATTGTGCTTCGTGCAACATAATTCTGGGTGCCATTTACAAACCATAAGTGCTAATGACTCCATTCCTTTTTGTGGTTGTAGGGGCTGTTGATTGGAGAACACTAAAACAAACCTAACCTCTCTAGGACATTCAGAAGCCAAGTTATAAGCCCACAAAGGTGTAACTGGACTACTTCTTTAAATTGACACCAGATCTGGTGACCTTTGGGACATGGTTTGACCCCCTTAGGAAAGTGCTATCATCATGAAACGTTCAGATCACTTACAACTCAATAGATTCTACCTTCCTGTAACGTTTCAGCCTGATTGGACCTTGTTTTCACACAAATGAACCCAGAATGATGTGAAATTGTGCTTCGTGCAACATAATTCTGGGTGCCATTTACAAACCATAAGTGCTAATGACTCCATTCCTTTTTGTGGTTGTAGGGGCTGTTGATTGGAGTACACTAAAACAAGCCTGACCTCTCTAGGACATTCAGAAGCCAAGTTATAAGCCCACAAATGTGTAACTGGACTACTTCTTTAAAGTGACACCAGATCCGGTGACCTTTGGGACATGGTTTGACCCCCTTAGGAAAGTGCTATCATCATGAAACGTTCAGATCACTTACAACTCAATAGATTCTACCTTCTTGTAACGTTTCAGCCTGATTGGACCTTGTTTTCACACAAATGAACCCAGTATGATGTGAAATTGTGCTTCGTGCAACATAATTCTGGGTGCCATTTAAAAACCATAAGTGCTAATGACTCCATTCCTTTTTGCGGTTGTAGGGGCTTTTTATTTGGAGTACACTAAAACACACCTGATCTCTCTAGGATATTCAGAAGCCAAGTTATAAGCCCTCAAAGGTGTAACTGGACTACTTCTTTAAAGTGACACCAGGCCCGGTGACCTTTGGGACATGGTTTGACCCCCTATAGGAATGTGCGATCATTATGAAACGTTCAGATCACTTACAACTCAATAGATTCTACCTTCTTGTAACGTTTCAGCCTGATTGGACCTTGTTTTCACACAAATGGACCCAGAATGATGTGAAATTGTGCTTCGTGCAACATAATTCTGGGTGCCATTTACAAACCATAAGTGCTAATGACTCCATTCCTTTTTGGGTTGTAGGGGCTGTTGATTGGAGTATACTAAAACAAACCTGATCTCTCTAGGGCATTCAGAAGCCAAGTTATAAGCCCATAAGGTGTAACTGGACTACTTCTTTAAATTTACACCAGATCCGGTGACCTTTGGGACATGGTTTGACCCCCTTAGGAAAGTGCTATCATCATGAAACGTTCAGAATCCGTGTATCATTCGTTCTTTCTATTTTCGATTGAAAACAATCAATCAAAAAAGGAGAAATGGATTTGTTTTTTTGTTTTTTGTTTTACAAACGGATTTAAAAAAAGAAAAAAAGTCGTATTTTTCGTATTTTCTATTTTAGTCTCGGATCAAATATGAGAAATGGAAAAATGGCCGCAGGACCGATTTTGATTTTAATATTTCATCATTTGGGATTACGTGACCCGGAAGTTGAGTAGAAAAGTGCGGGTACCCTATTTTGGTGACATTGTCAACATGGCAGCACTAGAAACACACACTAATTTGATTACGAGTTTATTCAACACCGGTTTGACACACGCACAAATCGCCCACACGCTGCAGCAGATGAACATCCTACCGTGCTCAGAAATGAGCGTCAGAAGATTCTGTGCTCGGCATGAGCTAAAGAGAAAAAGACAAGTGTCGGACCAGGCATTAGAGCGAGCTGTGGCTGGATCGATATACGAAGTAAGTTTATTATCAGATTTCTACTGTTTATTTACCAAAACATTCAGTTAAATGTATAATTTCCTGACAGACTGGACCCTCATATGGCCGTAAGTTCATGACTGGCTATCTGTCATCAATGGGGCTGCATGCAGGAGAAGTTCGGGTTGGAAGAATCCTAAGGGAGCTCCATCAGCCCTACCATGAATTCCGGCGTGAGGTATGATACTTAAATTAATGCAGTTGACAGAAAATTGAAACGTGGCTGTAAAATTACATACTAAATTAAGTACTGAGACTGACTAATAACATTAACTTGAAATGAACGCCCCATTGGGTGCTGGAGAGCCAAACAGCGTTGCTGCCATATTGGACGGGTCTCATCACTCTCCAAAGTGTATTTATCATATTCATGTCATATTAGAGCGAGCAACTAGGCCTGTTTCTGTGCCACCTACGGTTACAGCAACTGGCGTATAATAGAAAAAGGGTCATGTGGGATTACTAGTGACTTTTCTAGCCTACCTGATAGGATTTTATTTAAATAATTTTAAGTAAATTTATATTTTAATTATCATGCCATATCATGTGTCTGATTTTGTGAAAAAAACATTATATAATGTGTTTTTTAGCTGTTTTAAGCACCTTCCTCAGTAGAAATGAATGCACTGGGGGTGAATGGAGGCCCATCAAAAATGGCAGCAGGCCACTACGGCTGCTCCAGTCCACGGGGCATCTATGTATATATGTCTGTGGGTTTGAAAACAACATGTAAATTTGAGGTCTGCAACCTACAATCCAAATAGGCATTCCCCCATCCAGTCCACCGAAACTGGTTTGGAGCTGAAACAGTTACAAGACCTTCTGAAAAGAGACCATTTATATATTTTGATAAATATCTGAAAGAGGATTGGGGAAACATTAAATAAAAAAAAGAAAATTTTCTTAGATTCATGACAATAAAAAGAGTATTATGAAAAAATGGAAAACTTGGATGAAAGTCAGACTGCCCCGCCTACATACAGTGCACAAAGGCCAAAAATAAGCTATTTGTTATTTTAGAAAAACCACAATTTTGATTTTTAAAGAAGAAAAAAATCCAATGTTTTTTTTCTTATGTGGAAAATTGTAATACTGGTACTGCTTTCGAGTTTTGCTGGTATAAATTATACAACTGTGCTCAATCCAAGGGTGAACAAAAAAATTGCAATGTTATAACTATTTCCTGTACAACAGTTTCTAAACAAGTGTTGTTTGTAAATGTAAACATTGATTATTTTAAAAAATGTCATGAAGATTGTTAGCTAATATGGAAAATATGGGAGTTAGCATTAATTGAAACTATTTTTTCACATAGGGTGCTCGAAATTTGAATCCAGTTCCCTATCATGCCGAATATATGGGTCATAAACTACACCTGGACCAAAATGAAAAGCTGGTGATGTTTGGTGTGACGCACGTGTTGGCCGTTGATGGCTACAGCAGCAAGATTGTTGCACATTCCACCATGCCAGTAAAAAACAACCTTGTCATTTATGAGGAAATATACAGGTAAATATATTCATAGCTACCAGTGGAACAATTAATAATTTCTTACTCTTCTGTATTGTCTTTTCAATATCTACATCTTTGTTTTGAGTCTGTAAATTTCAGTTCAGTCATGTAAACATTGTTTATTCCAGACCTGCAGTCATGAACCATGGTATGTGAGATCAAGTCAGGGTTGACCATGGCAGAGAGTTTAATCTGTGTCTTTACATGCAAGAAAAACTGTCGCAACATAGGCGCAACCTCAGCAGGCCACCATACCTCCAAACCACATCAACAAGGGTGAGATTTTAGTATTATTGAAATGCAAATTAGCAACTCACAGTTAATCTTACTACAGTAGACTACTACATACTGTGACTGCTATTTATATAAGGTCTTTAGTTTAAATGCACACTTTTGTACATTTATTCCTTCAAACGTGCATTTTCCTACATAAAAATCATACCTTGATTTGTGTGTGTGTGTGTGTGTGTAAAAGTGGAGTTGAGCTTGTAAATTTGCATGACAAATAATTATGATTCTGAAAAAAAGAATAACAGTTACATTTTCTCTTGTTAAAATTGCAGTTTTTTTGAATACTTGATTTGAATTTGTAATCAACAGAACCTTCGAGTGGAAAGGTTGTGGCCAGAGGTGAACAATCGTGTTAACTACCCCCTGAAACAGGCTTTGGTTCACCTGCTGGACCAGGAAGCTGTGAGCCTGGAGGACAACCTGACTAGATTCTGCATATCAAATTTGACATGTCAAGTAAGCCAAATAGGACTTAACGGAGTTGTTCAGTCATGGAATGCACACAGGATCCCAGGTATCTTTAACTTTGTATTTACAACTCTTTAAGATACAATAGAATATAAACTTTCCACACTGTCCCTTTGTGGGGACATTTTGTTACAACAGCAAAGCAAATTTACTGTGCAACATTAGAGGTATATTGATCTTTTTCATTCCAGGTACATCCAACCTAAATTTGCTTGAATCTGTTTTTTAGGCAATGGGATACCCAATGAACTGTCAGAAGACCGCTGTCTTACTGAAGTCTCTGAGGAGCTGCTGCCATGTGCCTCTGTTGTTGCAAACATGTATGAGCAGGACTTGGGATCCTCACTTACTTGGGTGTCTACTTTTGGAACAGACCCGTTTTCATCTGAAGAGGACAGAATCCATGCAGAGCAGGACTTTGCAATTGACTACCCTGACATGTCTCTTCTTTTTAATCACGTGGTTAATGGTGACCATACTCCTTTCCAGGATGCATTGATCTCCTTAATGAATGTGACTGAAAGATATGTCTGAGAAAATGTATTAGCACTGCTTTCTTGCAACTTCTGGTGTCGTCCAGTAACTCAATTAATTGACCATTTTTTCAAAAATAAATTTTTACAACTGAAAAATCAGGATGTATGGAACAGTTTTACATTTCTTCCAAAGCTTTAAGTTATTTGAAATGAGCTAATAAACATTAATGTTAACTGTCTGGCATCACTAAGGTAACCCCCCCCCCCCCCCTACCCCCCCTTTACCTCTTTACCACACATACTATTTTGGTCTAATTCTTATTTGAGCATGAGCCTTAGAACAGAAATGTCATGTGCTTGATGATTAATTTGGAACATACCAAACAGGTAAACAAGTCTTTATTGTAGAAACAATTCCCAGACAATTGCAATTATAAAAATATATGAGAACTTTCAATACAATCATTATGTAAGATAGTGCAAACGAGGTCATTTAGCTTGTAAAAAATGAGGTAAAAACAAAGTCACCAAGCAAATCGTTCATAGTTCAAGTTAAAAGTGCTTTCCATGTATTAATGAACAACATTCAGTGAAACAGGGAACAAAGAATTGCTTAAAATAATGCTTTAAGCTCAATATTACTGCCAGAGTGCATTTCCCAATGCAGCCAGGCCATCAGAGAGTCCAGTGACTCTTACTGTGTTGATGCCAAACTCATCTGCTCGACATTTTGGGCAAAACGCAGAATTTTTCTTCCACTCTTCAGCGCAGGTCAGGCAGCCAATAAGGCTTTGGCAGCATGTTGCAACAATGGGCTCAACCACAGGGCCTGCAAATTTGGTTAGAACAGTTGTAAAACACAATAAATACAATTCGTTTTTTAATGGCAGGACACTGTGCTCTAAGTGCTCAATAAGCAGCAGATAGTATGGAAGTAACCCTGAAATCTGCAAACAAAAGACAAAATCCTTTTTTTTTTTGTTAATTACCTTTGCAGACAACACAGGCAAAGGCATCTTTAACAGCTGCTGCATCGGCTGCTCTCAGGGACACTGCTGTGCTGCGGTTGGAATTAGCCAGCTCCGTCAGTTCCCGGATAGTAGTCGACACTTCTCGAAGCCCCTGTGCTGCCAAAATGACCTCCTCAATTTGATCGTACACAGCATCAAGGCCATTATCATCTCGCCGGCTGAAAAGCAAGATAAACATACATTATAACCTACTTGTTCTCAATAACATACTTGTAAAGTTACAGTCCAACACTGAAATGAAATTTCTGCATTTGACCCATCCCCGTGGGGAGTGGTGAGCTGCAGCTGCACTCAGGAACTATTTGGTGGTTTAAAAGTAGAATAACTGTGTTAGTCATATTGTTATGATGCAGCCAATATTTTAAATTCAGAGTTTAAAAGACTGGCTGTTGTAAATACCATTGATCTGTCAACCTAACTAGCTAATTTGATGTAGCGCCTTCTAAGAGTCCTGGAACCCCCCAAGGCGCTTTACAACACAATCATCCACCCATTCACACAAACATTCACACGCTGGTGGGGATGAGCTACGATGTAGCTACAGCTGCCCTTGGGCGCACTACAGAGGCAAGGCTGCTGAGCACTGGCGCCACCAGTCCATAAGACCACCACCAGCAGGGTTCAGTGTCTTGCCCTAGGACATGACAACAGCGACAGACTGAGCGGGGCTAGAACCTGCAACCTTCCGATAACGGGGCGAGCTATTAACTCCTGTGCCACTGTCGCCCCACCAAATGAACCACAGTAATCCAAACTTGTGCATGAACTTCCAGAGATGAACTATTTTGGCAAAACCATTTTCACAAAGAAGAAACTTACTTACAAAATGTGCAGTCTAAATTCACACCAAATGAAATTCCTGTGTAAATACCTCAGCTTCCTCTTTTTACTTCCTTGTAACTGCAAGAAGTCTTCCTCTCTCACAGCCAAGACTTTCCTTGCATTTTGCTTCCAAAATGCTGATCCTGTAAGTAAAATGGTCGATTCAGTTCACAACACATTAAATTTTTTCTTCACAGAAATTAGTGTTTTTTTTTTACTAGGAGGTTTAAAATGTTCATTTACCTCTGGTTCCTTCCGTTTCCAAGATTTTGTTTCCCTGACCATCAGTAAGGATAATTAACTCCTCTTGTTCAAGGGCCTCGTTGACTTTTCTGGTGATGCCCACTACAGAAGCTTCAAACTCAGAGAAACGCACCGTCAGGGTCTTGCTTGTTTCCAATCTGCCATCAACAAGTTCAGCGATGAAGATGGTCCTGATAATGACAATAATTTAATTACTCATATAATCCTGAAATAGAGACAGAATAATAAAAATATTAATATTAATAATAATAATTTTTATTTATAACGCACTATACATTGGACATCAAATCTCACAGTGCTACAAAGATCAAACAAGTAACAGATAAAAACTAATTAAAACAACAACAACAACAAAAGTTCACAGACACTTAAAAATACGCTTTTCTAAAAAGGAAGGTTGTCAGTTCCCTTTTAAAAACATCGACGGTCAGGGGGGCTCTGAGGTGTTCAGGAAGAGTGTTCCACAGACACGGAGCAGATGCTGTAAAAGTTCTGTCGCCCATGGTCTTAAGCCGTGTCCTGGGCGCAACCGAGAGGTGCCGTTGGCCTGCTCTGGTCCGGGTAGCGGTGTGTGGGGAAAGAAGATGAGTGAGATATATGGGGGCCGCACTGTGCAGACAGTGGTGGGTGTGCAGGAGGATCTTGTATTCTATACTAAGGTGTACAGGGGGCCAGTGGAGGATGGGGGTAATATGCTCATGTTTCTGCACCCCCATTAGGACCCTGGCAGCACTATTCTGGACAAACTGGAGCTTTTGGAGGCTCCTGCCAGGTATTCCCAACAGAAGTGTGTTACAATAGTTCACCCTGGAGGAGACAAAGGCGTGGACAATCATCTCTGCGGCTGAAAGGGAAAGAGAGCAATGCAGTTTGGAAATGTTACGGTGATGGAAAAATTAGGTTTTGCAAATTGAGGTGACATGGTTGTCAAAAGAGAGTTCTGGGTCAAACTTGACCCCAAGGTTAGTAACAGAGGGAGAGAGGTGAATAGTATTGCCAATGAATGAAACAGATGTAACAGGAGAAGAGCAGAGTTGGTGGGGTGTTCCGATTTGAATGGCTTCTGTTTTAGAGCCATTCAGCTGCAGAAAATTTTGATTCATCCACGCCCTGATCTCCTCAGGGCAGGAGGTGGTGGCAGAGAGGGAGTGATGTGGAGAACATATTTTGTGTGTGTGTGTGTGTGTGTGTGTGTGTGTGTGTGTGTGTGTGTGTGTGTGTGTGTGTGTGTGTGTGTGTGTGTGTGAGACTTAAGTAGTAATAATACATGGCAGTGGGTTTGAATGCTTACACCTCTGTAACTACATTTACAAAACATTCTACAAATTAGTTTTCAGTGTCACATGCAGCAGTCACATTTGTAAAAAATATACTAATGTAGTTCAGCAATCCAAAAATGCACACATCCTAATGCCCTTAATCCAGTGTGTTCAGTTTCATAAATCTGGTTACCTTTGGAACGTTTTTGCAACAGTCACTCTAGGAGATGGTCTTGCAGACGACGTGGAAGCAGTACTCTGTGGTCGGTGGAAGGAGAAGCGAGTGGGGTTGTAGGATGCAGGCACGCTTGATGACTCCTCCATGCCTTCTCCATGAACTTCGTAATGCCCTCTCACTAAGAGGTCCAATGTACTGAAGCGTCCGTCATTACCAGGAAAAATGGCTACACTGCTGTCATCAGTAATATACAGACTGGTGCAATGAACCTTTGAAATAAGTAAAAAGTATTTAAAAATGTTCTCTGCACAGCAACGTCAGTAAAACGCGTTTTAGAATAAAAGGCTACCTGGAAGATTCTGTTAATCTTTTCGGTCGTCATGTCTTCTTCCTTTAGAGTCAGCCGTTTTGTTCCTTTGAACAACACATAACTGTCCATGTTGGTTGGTTTGCTGGTCGGTGAATCTGACGAGGACTGAAGCTAACGTTAACGTTTCGAACACTAGCAAGAAAAAAAACTTCCGGGTCACGTAACCCGTTTATTAACGAAATATTAAAATCAAATTCGGTCCAGCGGCCATTTTTCAATATCTCATATTTGATCAGAGACTAGAATAGAAAATACGAAAAACACGACTTTTTTTCTTTTTTTAAATCAGTTTGTAAAACAAAAAACAAAAAAACAAATCCATTTTTCCTTTTTCGATTGTTTGTTTTCAATCGAAAATAGAAAGAACGAATGATACACGGATTGTTCAGATCACTTACAACTCAATAGATTCTACCTTCCTGTAACATTTCAGCCTGATTGGACCTTGTTTTCACACAAATGAACCCAGAATGATGTGAAATTGTGCTTAGTGCACCATAATTCTGGGTGCCATTTAAAAACCATAAGTGCTAATGACTCCATTCCTTTTTGTGGTTGTAGGGGCTGTTGGTTGGAGTACATTAAAACAAACCTGATCTCTCTAGGACATTCAGAAGCCAAGTTATGAGCCCACAAATGTGTAACTGGACTACTTCTTTAAATTGACACCAGATCCGGTGACCTTTGGGACATGGTTTGACCCCCTTAGGAAAGTGCTATCATCATGAAACGTTCAGATCACTTACAACTCAATAGATTCTACCTTCCTGTAACGTTTCAGCCTGATTGGACCTTGTTTTCACACAAATGAACCCAGAATGATGTGAAATTGTGCTTTGTGCAACATAATTCTGGGTGCCATTTACAAACCATAAGTGCTAATGACTCCATTCCTTTTTGTGGTTGTAGGGGCTGTTGATTGGAGTACACTAAAACAAACCTAACCTCTCTAGGACATTCAGAAGCCAAGTTATAAGCCCAAAAATGTGTAACTGGACTACTTCTTTAAAGTGACACCAGGCCCGGTGACCTTTGGGACATGGTTTTACCCCCTATAGGAATGTGCGATCATCTTGAAACGTTCAGGTCACTTACAACTCAATAGATTCTACCTTCCTGTAACATTTCAGCCTGATTGGACCTTGTTTTCACACAAATGAACCCAGAATGATGTGAAATTGTGCTTCGTGCAACATAATTCTGGGTGCCATTTAAAAACCATAAGTGCTAATGACTCCATTCCTTTTTGAGGTTGTAGGGGCTGTTGATTGGAGTACACTAAAACAAACCTGATCTCTCTAGGACATTCAGAAGCCAAGTTATAAGCCCTCAAAGGTGTAACTGGACTACTTTTTTTAAGTGACACCAGGCCCGGTGACCTTTGGGACATGGTTTGACCCCCTTAGGAAAGTGCTATCATCATGAAACGTTCAGATCACTTACAACTCAATAGATTCTACCTTCCTGTAACGTTTCAGCCTGATTGGACCTTGTTTTCACACAAATGAACCCAGAATGATGTGAAATTGTGCTTCGTGCAACATAATTCTGGGTGCCATTTACAAACCATAAGTGCTAATGACTCCATTCCTTTTTGTGGTTGTAGGGGCTGTTGATTGGAGAACACTAAAACAAACCTAACCTCTCTAGGACATTCAGAAGCCAAGTTATAAGCCCACAAAGGTGTAACTGGACTGCTTCTTTAAAGTGACACCAGGCCCGGTGACCTTTGGGACATGGTTTGACCCCCTTAGGAAAGTGCTATCATCATGAAACGTTCAGATCACTTACAACTCAATAGATTCTATCTTCTTGTAGCGTTTCAGCCTGATTGGACCTTGTTTTCACACAAATGAACCCAGAATGATGTGAAATTGTGCTTCGTGCAACATAATTCTGGGTGCCATTTACAAACCATAAGTGCTAATGACTCCATTCCTTTTTGTGGTTGTAGGGGCTGTTGATTGGAGTACATTAAAACAAACCTGATCTCTCTAGGACATTCAGAAGCCAAGTTATAAGCCCACAAATGTGTAAGTGGACTACTTCTTTAAATTGACACCAGATCCGGTGACCTTTGGGACATGGTTTGACCCCCTTAGGAAAGTGCTATCATCATGAAACGTTCATATCACTTACAACTCAATAGATTCTACCTTCCTGTAACATTTCAGCCTGATTGGACCTTGTTTTCACACAAATGAACCCAGAATGATGTGAAATTGTGCTTCGTGCAACATAATTCTGGGTGCCATTTACAAACCATAAGCGCTAATGACTCCATTCCTTTTTGTGTTTGTAAGGGCTGTTGATTGGAGTATACTAAAACAAACCTGATCTCTCTAGGACATTCAGAAGCCAAGTTATAAGCCCACAAAGGTGTAACTGGACTACTTCTTTAAATTGACACCAGATCCGGTGACCTTTGGGACATGGTTTGACCCCCTTAGGAAAGTGCTATCATCATGAAACGTTCAGATCACTTACAACTCAATAGATTCTACCTTCCTGTAACGTTTCAGCCTGATTGGACCTTGTTTTCACACAAATGAACCCAGAATGATGTGAAATTGTGCTTCGTCGAACATAATTCTGGGTGCCATTTACAAACCATAAGTGCTAATGACTCCATTCCTTTTTGTGGTTGTAGGGGCTGTTGAGTGGAGAACACTAAAACAAACCTAACCTCTCTAGGACATTCAGAAGCCAAGTTATAAGCCCACAAAGGTGTAATTGGACTGCTTCTTTAAAGTGACACCAGGCCCGGTGAACTTTGGGACATGGTTTGACCCCCTAGAGGAATGTGCGATCATCTAGAAACGTTCAGATCACTTACAACTCAATAGATTCTACCTTCCTGTAACATTTCAGCCTGATTGGACCTTGTTTTCACACAAATGAACCCAGAATGATGTGAAATTGTGCTTCGTGCAACATAATTCTGGGTGCCATTTACAAACCATAAGTGCTAATGACTCCATTCCTTTTTGTGTTTGTAAGGGCTGTTGATTGGAGTATACTAAAACAAACCTGATCTCTCTAGGACATTCAGAAGCCAAGTTATAAGCCCACAAAGGTGTAACTGGACTACTTCTTTAAATTGACACCAGATCCGGTGACCTTTGGGACATGGTTTGACCCCCTTAGGAAAGTGCTATCATCATGAAATGTTCAGATCACTTACAACTCAATAGATTCTACCATCCTGTAACGTTTCAGCCTGATTGGACCTTGTTTTCACACAAATGGACCCAGAATGATGTGAAATTGTGCTTCGTGCAACATAATTCTGGGTGCCATTTACAAACCTTAAGTGCTAATGACTCCATTCCTTTTTGTGGTTGTAGGGGCTGTTGATTGGAGTACACTAAAACAAACCTAACCTCTCTAGGACATTCAGAAGCCAAGTTATAAGCCCACAAATGTGTAACTGGACTGCTTCTTTAAAGTGACACCAGGCCCGGTGACCTTTGGGACATGGTTTGACCCCCTATAGGAATGTGCGATCATCTTGAAACGTTCAGAGCACTTACAACTCAATAGATTCTACCTTCCTGTAACGTTTCAGCCTGATTGGACCTTGTTTTCACACAAATGAACCCAGAATGATGTGAAATTGTGCTTCGTGCAACATAATTCTGGGTGCCATTTAAAAACCATAAGTGCTAATGACTCCATTCCTTTTTGTGTTTGTAAGGGCTGTTGATTGGAGTATACTAAAACAAACCTCATCTCTCTAGGACATTCAGAAGCCAAGTTATAAGCCCACAAAGGTGTAACTGGACTACTTCTTTAAATTGACACCAGATCCGGTGACCTTTGGGACATGGTTTGACCCCCTTAGGAAAGTGCTATCATCATGAAACGTTCAGATCACTTACAACTAAATAGATTCTACCTTCCTGTAACGTTTCAGCCTGATTGGACCTTGTTTTCACACAAATGAACCCAGAATGATGTGAAATTGTGCTTCGTGCAACATAATTCTGGGTGCCATTTACAAACCATAAGTGCTAATGACTCCATTCCTTTTTGTGGTTGTAGGGGCTGTTGATTGGAGAACACTAAAACAAACCTAACCTCTCTAGGACATTCAGAAGCCAAGTTATAAGCCCACAAAGGTGTAACTGGACTACTTCTTTAAATTGACACCAGATCTGGTGACCTTTGGGACATGGTTTGACCCCCTTAGGAAAGTGCTATCATCATGAAACGTTCAGATCACTTACAACTCAATAGATTCTACCTTCCTGTAACGTTTCAGCCTGATTGGACCTTGTTTTCACACAAATGAACCCAGAATGATGTGAAATTGTGCTTCGTGCAACATAATTCTGGGTGCCATTTACAAACCATAAGTGCTAATGACTCCATTCCTTTTTGTGGTTGTAGGGGCTGTTGATTGGAGTACACTAAAACAAGCCTGACCTCTCTAGGACATTCAGAAGCCAAGTTATAAGCCCACAAATGTGTAACTGGACTACTTCTTTAAAGTGACACCAGATCCGGTGACCTTTGGGACATGGTTTGACCCCCTTAGGAAAGTGCTATCATCATGAAACGTTCAGATCACTTACAACTCAATAGATTCTACCTTCTTGTAACGTTTCAGCCTGATTGGACCTTGTTTTCACACAAATGAACCCAGTATGATGTGAAATTGTGCTTCGTGCAACATAATTCTGGGTGCCATTTAAAAACCATAAGTGCTAATGACTCCATTCCTTTTTGCGGTTGTAGGGGCTTTTTATTTGGAGTACACTAAAACAAACCTGATCTCTCTAGGATATTCAGAAGCCAAGTTATAAGCCCTCAAAGGTGTAACTGGACTACTTCTTTAAAGTGACACCAGGCCCGGTGACCTTTGGGACATGGTTTGACCCCCTATAGGAATGTGCGATCATTATGAAACGTTCAGATCACTTACAACTCAATAGATTCTACCTTCTTGTAACGTTTCAGCCTGATTGGACCTTGTTTTCACACAAATGGACCCAGAATGATGTGAAATTGTGCTTCGTGCAACATAATTCTGGGTGCCATTTACAAACCATAAGTGCTAATGACTCCATTCCTTTTTGGGTTGTAGGGGCTGTTGATTGGAGTATACTAAAACAAACCTGATCTCTCTAGGGCATTCAGAAGCCAAGTTATAAGCCCATAAGGTGTAACTGGACTACTTCTTTAAATTTACACCAGATCCGGTGACCTTTGGGACATGGTTTGACCCCCTTAGGAAAGTGCTATCATCATGAAACGTTCAGAATCCGTGTATCATTCGTTCTTTCTATTTTCGATTGAAAACAAACAATCAAAAAAGGAGAAATGGATTTGTTTTTTTGTTTTTTGTTTTACAAACGGATTTAAAAAAAGAAAAAAAGTCGTATTTTTCGTATTTTCTATTTTAGTCTCGGATCAAATATGAGAAATGGAAAAACGGCCGCAGGACCGATTTTGATTTTAATATTTCATCATTTGGGATTACGTGACCCGGAAGTTGAGTAGAAAAGTGCGGGTACCCTATTTTGGTGACATTGTCAACATGGCAGCACTAGAAACACACACTAATTTGATTACGAGTTTATTCAACACCGGTTTGACATACGCACAAATCGCCCACACGCTGCAGCAGATGAACATCCTACCGTGCTCAGAAATGAGCGTCAGAAGATTCTGTGCTCGGCATGAGCTAAAGAGAAAAAGACAAGTGTCGGACCAGGCATTAGAGCGAGCTGTGGCTGGATCGATATACGAAGTAAGTTTATTATCAGATTTCTACTGTTTATTTACCAAAACATTCAGTTAAATGTATAATTTCCTGACAGACTGGACCCTCATATGGCCGTAAGTTCATGACTGGCTATCTGTCATCAATGGGGCTGCATGCAGGAGAAGTTCGGGTTGGAAGAATCCTAAGGGAGCTCCATCAGCCCTACCATGAATTCCGGCGTGAGGTATGATACTTAAATTAATGCAGTTGACAGAAAATTGAAACGTGGCTGTAAAATTACATACTAAATTAAGTACTGAGACTGACTAATAACATTAACTTGAAATGAACGCCCCATTGGGTGCTGGAGAGCCAAACAGCGTTGCTGCCATATTGGACGGGTCTCATCACTCTCCAAAGTGTATTTATCATATTCATGTCATATTAGAGCGAGCAACTAGGCCTGTTTCTGTGCCACCTACGGTTACAGCAACTGGCGTATAATAGAAAAAGGGTCATGTGGGATTACTAGTGACTTTTCTAGCCTACCTGATAGGATTTTATTTAAATAATTTTAAGTATATTTATATTTTAATTATCATGCCATATCATGTGTCTGATTTTGTGAAAAAACATTATATAATGTGTTTTTTAGCTGTTTTAAGCACCTTCCTCAGTAGAAATGAATGCACTGGGGGTGAATGGAGGCCCATCAAAAATGGCAGCAGGCCACTACGGCTGCTCCAGTCCACGGGGCATCTATGTATATATGTCTGTGGGTTTGAAAACAACATGTAAATTTGAGGTCTGCAACCTACAATCCAAATAGGCATTCCCCCATCCAGTCCACCGAAACTGGTTTGGAGCTGAAACAGTTACAAGACCTTCTGAAAAGAGACCATTTATATATTTTGATAAATATCTGAAAGAGGATTGGGGAAACATTAAATAAAAAAAAGAAAATTTTCTTAGATTCATGACAATAAAAAGAGTATTATGAAAAAATGGAAAACTTGGATGAAAGTCAGACTGCCCCGCCTACATACAGTGCACAAAGGCCAAAAATAAGCTATTTGTTATTTTAGAAAAACCACAATTTTGATTTTTAAAGAAGAAAAAAATCCAATGTTTTTTTTCTTATGTGGAAAATTGTAATACTGGTACTGCTTTCGAGTTTTGCTGGTATAAATTATACAACTGTGCTCAATCCAAGGGTGAACAAAAAAATTGCAATGTTATAACTATTTCCTGTACAACAGTTTCTAAACAAGTGTTGTTTGTAAATGTAAACATTGATTATTTTAAAAAATGTCATGAAGATTGTTAGCTAATATGGAAAATATGGGAGTTAGCATTAATTGAAACTATTTTTTCACATAGGGTGCTCGAAATTTGAATCCAGTTCCCTATCATGCCGAATATATGGGTCATAAACTACACCTGGACCAAAATGAAAAGCTGGTGATGTTTGGTGTGACGCACGTGTTGGCCGTTGATGGCTACAGCAGCAAGATTGTTGCACATTCCACCATGCCAGTAAAAAACAACCTTGTCATTTATGAGGAAATATACAGGTAAATATATTCATAGCTACCAGTGGAACAATTAATAATTTCTTACTCTTCTGTATTGTCTTTTCAATATCTACATCTTTGTTTTGAGTCTGTAAATTTCAGTTCAGTCATGTAAACATTGTTTATTCCAGACCTGCAGTCATGAACCATGGTATGTGAGATCAAGTCAGGGTTGACCATGGCAGAGAGTTTAATCTGTGTCTTTACATGCAAGAAAAACTGTCGCAACATAGGCGCAACCTCAGCAGGCCACCATACCTCCAAACCACATCAACAAGGGTGAGATTTTAGTATTATTGAAATGCAAATTAGCAACTCACAGTTAATCTTACTACAGTAGACTACTACATACTGTGACTGCTATTTATATAAGGTCTTTAGTTTAAATGCACACTTTTGTACATTTATTCCTTCAAACGTGCATTTTCCTACATAAAAATCATACCTTGATTTGTGTGTGTGTGTGTGTAAAAGTGGAGTTGAGCTTGTAAATTTGCATGACAAATAATTATGATTCTGAAAAAAAGAATAACAGTTACATTTTCTCTTGTTAAAATTGCAGTTTTTTTGAATACTTGATTTGAATTTGTAATCAACAGAACCTTCGAGTGGAAAGGTTGTGGCCAGAGGTGAACAATCGTGTTAACTACCCCCTGAAACAGGCTTTGGTTCACCTGCTGGACCAGGAAGCTGTGAGCCTGGAGGACAACCTGACTAGATTCTGCATATCAAATTTGACATGTCAAGTAAGCCAAATAGGACTTAACGGAGTTGTTCAGTCATGGAATGCACACAGGATCCCAGGTATCTTTAACTTTGTATTTACAACTCTTTAAGATACAATAGAATATAAACTTTCCACACTGTCCCTTTGTGGGGACATTTTGTTACAACAGCAAAGCAAATTTACTGTGCAACATTAGAGGTATATTGATCTTTTTCATTCCAGGTACATCCAACCTAAATTTGCTTGAATCTGTTTTTTAGGCAATGGGATACCCAATGAACTGTCAGAAGACCGCTGTCTTACTGAAGTCTCTGAGGAGCTGCTGCCATGTGCCTCTGTTGTTGCAAACATGTATGAGCAGGACTTGGGATCCTCACTTACTTGGGTGTCTACTTTTGGAACAGACCCGTTTTCATCTGAAGAGGACAGAATCCATGCAGAGCAGGACTTTGCAATTGACTACCCTGACATGTCTCTTCTTTTTAATCACGTGGTTAATGGTGACCATACTCCTTTCCAGGATGCATTGATCTCCTTAATGAATGTGACTGAAAGATATGTCTGAGAAAATGTATTAGCACTGCTTTCTTGCAACTTCTGGTGTCGTCCAGTAACTCAATTAATTGACCATTTTTTCAAAAATAAATTTTTACAACTGAAAAATCAGGATGTATGGAACAGTTTTACATTTCTTCCAAAGCTTTAAGTTATTTGAAATGAGCTAATAAACATTAATGTTAACTGTCTGGCATCACTAAGGTAACCCCCCCCCCCCCCCCCCCTACCCCCCCTTTACCTCTTTACCACACATACTATTTTGGTCTAATTCTTATTTGAGCATGAGCCTTAGAACAGAAATGTCATGTGCTTGATGATTAATTTGGAACATACCAAACAGGTAAACAAGTCTTTATTGTAGAAACAATTCCCAGACAATTGCAATTATAAAAATATATGAGAACTTTCAATACAATCATTATGTAAGATAGTGCAAACGAGGTCATTTAGCTTGTAAAAAATGAGGTAAAAACAAAGTCACCAAGCAAATCGTTCATAGTTCAAGTTAAAAGTGCTTTCCATGTATTAATGAACAACATTCAGTGAAACAGGGAACAAAGAATTGCTTAAAATAATGCTTTAAGCTCAATATTACTGCCAGAGTGCATTTCCCAATGCAGCCAGGCCATCAGAGAGTCCAGTGACTCTTACTGTGTTGATGCCAAACTCATCTGCTCGACATTTTGGGCAAAACGCAGAATTTTTCTTCCACTCTTCAGCGCAGGTCAGGCAGCCAATAAGGCTTTGGCAGCATGTTGCAACAATGGGCTCAACCACAGGCTCTGCAAATTTGGTTAGAACAGTTGTAAAACACAATAAATACAATTCGTTTTTTAATGGCAGGACACTGTGCTCTAAGTGCTCAATAAGCAGCAGATAGTATGGAAGTAACCCTGAAATCTGCAAACAAAAGACAAAATCCTTTTTTTTTTTTTGTTAATTACCTTTGCAGACAACACAGGCAAAGGCATCTTTAACAGCTGCTGCATCGGCTGCTCTCAGGGACACTGCTGTGCTGCGGTTGGAATTAGCCAGCTCCGTCAGTTCCCGGATAGTAGTCGACACTTCTCGAAGCCCCTGTGCTGCCAAAATGACCTCCTCAATTTGATCGTACACAGCATCAAGGCCATTATCATCTCGCCGGCTGAAAAGCAAGATAAACATACATTATAACCTACTTGTTCTCAATAACATACTTGTAAAGTTACAGTCCAACACTGAAATGAAATTTCTGCATTTGACCCATCCCCGTGGGGAGTGGTGAGCTGCAGCTGCACTCAGGAACTATTTGGTGGTTTAAAAGTAGAATAACTGTGTTAGTCATATTGTTATGATGCAGCCAATATTTTAAATTCAGAGTTTAAAAGTCTGGCTGTTGTAAATACCATTGATCTGTCAACCTAACTAGCTAATTTGATGTAGCGCCTTCTAAGAGTCCTGGAACCCCCCAAGGCGCTTTACAACACAATCATCCACCCATTCACACAAACATTCACACGCTGGTGGGGATGAGCTACGATGTAGCTACAGCTGCCCTTGGGTGCACTACAGAGGCAAGGCTGCTGAGCACTGGCGCCACCAGTCCATAAGACCACCACCAGCAGGGTTCAGTGTCTTGCCCTAGGACATGACAACAGCGACAGACTGAGCGGGGCTAGAACCTGCAACCTTCCGATAACGGGGCGAGCTATTAACTCCTGTGCCACTGTCGCCCCACCAAATGAACCACAGTAATCCAAACTTGTGCATGAACTTCCAGAGATGAACTATTTTGGCAAAACCATTTTCACAAAGAAGAAACTTACTTACAAAATGTGCAGTCTAAATTCACACCAAATGAAATTCCTGTGTAAATACCTCAGCTTCCTCTTTTTACTTCCTTGTAACTGCAAGAAGTCTTCCTCTCTCACAGCCAAGACTTTCCTTGCATTTTGCTTCCAAAATGCTGATCCTGTAAGTAAAATGGTCGATTCAGTTCACAACACATTAAATTTTTTCTTCACAGAAATTAGTGTTTTTTTTTACTAGGAGGTTTAAAATGTTCATTTACCTCTGGTTCCTTCCGTTTCCAAGATTTTGTTTCCCTGACCATCAGTAAGGATAATTAACTCCTCTTGTTCAAGGGCCTCGTTGACTTTTCTGGTGATGCCCACTACAGAAGCTTCAAACTCAGAGAAACGCACCGTCAGGGTCTTGCTTGTTTCCAATCTGCCATCAACAAGTTCAGCGATGAAGATGGTCCTGATAATGACAATAATTTAATTACTCATATAATCCTGAAATAGAGACAGAATAATAAAAATATTAATATTAATAATAATAATTTTTATTTATAACGCACTATACATTGGACATCAAATCTCACAGTGCTACAAAGATCAAACAAGTAACAGATAAAAACTAATTAAAACAACAACAACAAAAAAAGTTCACAGACACTTAAAAATACGCTTTTCTAAAAAGGAAGGTTGTCAGTTCCCTTTTAAAAACATCGACGGTCAGGGGGGCTCTGAGGTGTTCAGGAAGAGTGTTCCACAGACACGGAGCAGATGCTGTAAAAGTTCTGTCGCCCATGGTCTTAAGCCGTGTCCTGGGCGCAACCGAGAGGTGCCGTTGGCCTGCTCTGGTCCGGGTAGCGGTGTGTGGGGAAAGAAGATGAGTGAGATATATGGGGGCCGCACTGTGCAGACAGTGGTGGGTGTGCAGGAGGATCTTGTATTCTATACTAAGGTGTACAGGGGGCCAGTGGAGGATGGGGGTAATATGCTCATGTTTCTGCACCCCCATTAGGACCCTGGCAGCACTATTCTGGACAAACTGGAGCTTTTGGAGGCTCCTGCCAGGTATTCCCAACAGAAGTGTGTTACAATAGTTCACCCTGGAGGAGACAAAGGCGTGGACAATCATCTCTGCGGCTGAAAGGGAAAGAGAGCAATGCAGTTTGGAAATGTTACGGTGATGGAAAAATTAGGTTTTGCAAATTGAGGTGACATGGTTGTCAAAAGAGAGTTCTGGGTCAAACTTGACCCCAAGGTTAGTAACAGAGGGAGAGAGGTGAATAGTATTGCCAATGAATGAAACAGATGTAACAGGAGAAGAGCAGAGTTGGTGGGGTGTTCCGATTTGAATGGCTTCTGTTTTAGAGCCATTCAGCTGCAGAAAATTTTGATTCATCCACGCCCTGATCTCCTCAGGGCAGGAGGTGGTGGCAGAGAGGGAGTGATGTGGAGAACATATTTTGTGTGTGTGTGTGTGTGTGTGTGTGTGTGTGTGTGTGTGTGTGTGTGTGTGTGTGTGTGTGTGTGAGACTTAAGTAGTAATAATACATGGCAGTGGGTTTGAATGCTTACACCTCTGTAACTACATTTACAAAACATTCTACAAATTAGTTTTCAGTGTCACATGCAGCAGTCACATTTGTAAAAAATATACTAATGTAGTTCAGCAATCCAAAAATGCACACATCCTAATGCCCTTAATCCAGTGTGTTCAGTTTCATAAATCTGGTTACCTTTGGAACGTTTTTGCAACAGTCACTCTAGGAGATGGTCTTGCAGACGACGTGGAAGCAGTACTCTGTGGTCGGTGGAAGGAGAAGCGAGTGGGGTTGTAGGATGCAGGCACGCTTGATGACTCCTCCATGCCTTCTCCATGAACTTCGTAATGCCCTCTCACTAAGAGGTCCAATGTACTGAAGCGTCCGTCATTACCAGGAAAAATGGCTACACTGCTGTCATCAGTAATATACAGACTGGTGCAATGAACCTTTGAAATAAGTAAAAAGTATTTAAAAATGTTCTCTGCACAGTAACGTCAGTAAAACGCGTTTTAGAATAAAAGGCTACCTGGAAGATTCTGTTAATCTTTTCGGTCGTCATGTCTTCTTCCTTTAGAGTCAGCCGTTTTGTTCCTTTGAACAACACATAACTGTCCATGTTGGTTGGTTTGCTCGTCGGTGAATCTGACGAGGACTGAAGCTAACGTTAACGTTTCGAACACTAGCAAGAAAAAAAACTTCCGGGTCACGTAACCCGTTTATTAACGAAATATTAAAATCAAATTCGGTCCAGCGGCCATTTTTCAATATCTCATATTTGATCAGAGACTAGAATAGAAAATACGAAAAACACGACTTTTTTTCTTTTTTTAAATCAGTTTGTAAAACAAAAAACAAAAAAACAAATCCATTTTTCCTTTTTCGATTGTTTGTTTTCAATCGAAAATAGAAAGAACGAATGATACACGGATTGTTCAGATCACTTACAACTCAATAGATTCTACCTTCCTGTAACATTTCAGCCTGATTGGACCTTGTTTTCACACAAATGAACCCAGAATGATGTGAAATTGTGCTTAGTGCACCATAATTCTGGGTGCCATTTAAAAACCATAAGTGCTAATGACTCCATTCCTTTTTGTGGTTGTAGGGGCTGTTGGTTGGAGTACATTAAAACAAACCTGATCTCTCTAGGACATTCAGAAGCCAAGTTATGAGCCCACAAATGTGTAACTGGACTACTTCTTTAAATTGACACCAGATCCGGTGACCTTTGGGACATGGTTTGACCCCCTTAGGAAAGTGCTATCATCATGAAACGTTCAGATCACTTACAACTCAATAGATTCTACCTTCCTGTAACGTTTCAGCCTGATTGGACCTTGTTTTCACACAAATGAACCCAGAATGATGTGAAATTGTGCTTTGTGCAACATAATTCTGGGTGCCATTTACAAACCATAAGTGCTAATGACTCCATTCCTTTTTGTGGTTGTAGGGGCTGTTGATTGGAGTACACTAAAACAAACCTAACCTCTCTAGGACATTCAGAAGCCAAGTTATAAGCCCAAAAATGTGTAACTGGACTACTTTTTTAAAGTGACACCAGGCCCGGTGACCTTTGGGACATGGTTTTACCCCCTATAGGAATGTGCGATCATCTTGAAACGTTCAGGTCACTTACAACTCAATAGATTCTACCTTCCTGTAACATTTCAGCCTGATTGGACCTTGTTTTCACACAAATGAACCCAGAATGATGTGAAATTGTGCTTCGTGCAACATAATTCTGGGTGCCATTTAAAAACCATAAGTGCTAATGACTCCATTCCTTTTTGAGGTTGTAGGGGCTGTTGATTGGAGTACACTAAAACAAACCTGATCTCTCTAGGACATTCAGAAGCCAAGTTATAAGCCCTCAAAGGTGTAACTGGACTACTTTTTTTAAGTGACACCAGGCCCGGTGACCTTTGGGACATGGTTTGACCCCCTTAGGAAAGTGCTATCATCATGAAACGTTCAGATCACTTACAACTCAATAGATTCTACCTTCCTGTAACGTTTCAGCCTGATTGGACCTTGTTTTCACACAAATGAACCCAGAATGATGTGAAATTGTGCTTCGTGCAACATAATTCTGGGTGCCATTTACAAACCATAAGTGCTAAGGACTCCATTCCTTTTTGTGGTTGTAGGGGCTGTTGATTGGAGAACACTAAAACAAACCTAACCTCTCTAGGACATTCAGAAGCCAAGTTATAAGCCCACAAAGGTGTAACTGGACTGCTTCTTTAAAGTGACACCAGGCCCGGTGACCTTTGGGACATGGTTTGACCCCCTTAGGAAAGTGCTATCATCATGAAACGTTCAGATCACTTACAACTCAATAGATTCTATCTTCTTGTAGCGTTTCAGCCTGATTGGACCTTGTTTTCACACAAATGAACCCAGAATGATGTGAAATTGTGCTTCGTGCAACATAATTCTGGGTGCCATTTACAAACCATAAGTGCTAATGACTCCATTCCTTTTTGTGGTTGTAGGGGCTGTTGATTGGAGTACATTAAAACAAACCTGATCTCTCTAGGACATTCAGAAGCCAAGTTATAAGCCCACAAATGTGTAAGTGGACTACTTCTTTAAATTGACACCAGATCCGGTGACCTTTGGGACATGGTTTGACCCCCTTAGGAAAGTGCTATCATCATGAAACGTTCATATCACTTACAACTCAATAGATTCTACCTTCCTGTAACATTTCAGCCTGATTGGACCTTGTTTTCACACAAATGAACCCAGAATGATGTGAAATTGTGCTTCGTGCAACATAATTCTGGGTGCCATTTACAAACCATAAGCGCTAATGACTCCATTCCTTTTTGTGTTTGTAAGGGCTGTTGATTGGAGTATACTAAAACAAACCTGATCTCTCTAGGACATTCAGAAGCCAAGTTATAAGCCCACAAAGGTGTAACTGGACTACTTCTTTAAATTGACACCAGATCCGGTGACCTTTGGGACATGGTTTGACCCCCTTAGGAAAGTGCTATAATCATGAAACGTTCAGATCACTTACAACTCAATAGATTCTACCTTCCTGTAACGTTTCAGCCTGATTGGACCTTGTTTTCACACAAATGAACCCAGAATGATGTGAAATTGTGCTTCGTGCAACATAATTCTGGGTGCCATTTACAAACCATAAGTGCTAATGACTCCATTCCTTTTTGTGGTATGTAGGGGCTGTTGAGTGGAGAACACTAAAACAAACCTAACCTCTCTAGGACATTCAGAAGCCAAGTTATAAGCCCACAAAGGTGTAATTGGACTGCTTCTTTAAAGTGACACCAGGCCCGGTGAACTTTGGGACATGGTTTGACCCCCTAGAGGAATGTGCGATCATCTAGAAACGTTCAGATCACTTACAACTCAATAGATTCTACCTTCCTGTAACATTTCAGCCTGATTGGACCTTGTTTTCACACAAATGAACCCAGAATGATGTGAAATTGTGCTTCGTACAACATTAGCTCTGGGTGCCATTTAAAAACCATAAGTGCTAATGACTCCATTCCTTTTTGAGGTTGTAGGGGCTTTTTATTTGGAGTACACTAAAACAAACCTGATCTCTCTAGGATATTCAGAAGCCAAGTTATAAGCCCTCAAAGGTGTAACTGGACTACTTCTTTAAAGTGACACCAGGCCCGGTGACCTTTGGGACATGGTTTGACCCCCTATAGGAATGTGCGATCATTATGAAACGTTCAGATCACTTACAAATCAATAGATTCTACCTTCTTGTAACGTTTCAGCCTGATTGGACCTTGTTTTCACGCAAATGGACCCAGAATGATGTGAAATTGTGCTTCTTGCAGCATAATTCTGGGTGCCATTTACAAACCATAAGTGCTAATGACTCCATTCCTTTTTGGGTTGTAGGGGCTGTTGATTGGAGTATACTAAAACAAACCTGATCTCTCTAGGGCATTCAGAAGCCAAGTTATAAGCCCACAAAGGTGTAACTGGACTACTTCATTAAATTGACACCAGATCCAGTGACCTTTGGGACATGGTTTGACCCCCTTAGGAAAGTGCTATCATCATGAAACGTTCAGATCACTTACAACTCAATAGATTCTACCTTCCTGTAACATTTCAGCCTGATTGGACCTTGTTTTCACACAAATGAACCCAGAATGATGTGAAATTGTTCTTCGTGCAACATAATTCTGGGTGCCATTTAAAAACCATAAGTGCTAATGTCTCCATTCATTTTTGAGGTTGTAGGGGCTGTTTATTGGAGTACACTAAAACAAACCTGATCTCTCTAGGACATTCAGAAGCCAAGTTATAAGCCCTCAAAGGTGTAAATGGACTACTTCTTTAAAGTGACACCCGGCCCGGTGACCTTTGGGGCATGGTTTTACCCCCTATAGGAATGTGCGATCATCTTGAAACGTTCAGATCACTTACAACTCAATAGATTCTACCTTGTTGTAGCGTTTCAGCCTGATTGGACCTTGTTTTCACACAAATGGACCCAGAATGATGTGAAATTGTGCTTCGTGCAACATAATTCTGGGTGCCATTTACAAACCTTAAGTGCTAATGACTCCATTCCTTTTTGTGGTTGTAGGGGCTGTTGATTAGAGTACACTAAAACAAACCTAACCTCTCTAGGACATTCAGAAGCCAAGTTATAAGCCCACAAATGTGTAACTGGACTGCTTCTTTAAAGTGACACCAGGCCTGGTGACCTTTGGGACATGGTTTGACCCCCTATAGGAATGTGCGATCATCTTGAAACGTTCAGAGCACTTACAACTCAATAGATTCTACCTTCCTGTAACTTTTCAGCCTGATTGGACCTTGTTTTCACACAAATGAACCCAGAATGATGTGAAATTGTGCTTCGTGCAACATAATTCTGGGTGCCATTTAAAAACCATAAGTGCTAATGACTCCATTCCTTTTTGAGGTTGTAGGGGCTTTTTATTTGGAGTACACTAAAACAAACCTGATCTCTCTAGGATATTCAGAAGCCAAGTTATAAGCCCTCAAAGGTGTAACTGGACTACTTCTTTAGAGTGACAACAGGCCCGGTGACCTTTGGGACATGGTTTTACCCCCTATAGGAATGTGCGATCATTATGAAACGTTCAGATCTCTTTCAACTCAATAGATTCTACCTTCTTGTAACGTTTCCGCCTGATTGGACCTTGTTTTCACACAAATGGACCCAGAATGATGTGAAATTGTGCTTCGTGCAACATAATTCTGGGTGCCATTTAGAAACCATAAGTGCTAATGACTCCATTCCTTTTTGTGGTTGTAGGGGCTGTTGATTGGAGTACACTAAAACAAACCTGATCTCTCTAGGACATTCAGAAGCCAAGTTATAAGCCCTCAAATGTGTAAATGGACTACTTCTTTAAAGTGACACCTGGCCCTGTGACCTTTGGGACATGGTTTGACCCCCTATAGGAATGTGCGATCATCATGAAACGTTCAGATCACTTACAAGTTAATAGATTCTACCTTCTTGTAACGTTTCAGCCTGATTGGACCTTGTTTTCACACAAATGAACCCAGAATGATGTGAAATTGTGCTTCGTGCAGCATAATTCTGGGTGCCATTTAAAAACCATAAGTGCTAATGACTCCATTCCTTTTTGTGGTTGTAGGGGCTGTTGGTTGGAGTACATTAAAACAAACCTGATCTCTCTAGGACATTCAGAAGCCAAGTTATAAGCCCAAAAATGTGTAACTGGACTACTTCTTTAAATTGACACCAGATCCGGTGACCTTTGGGACATGGTTTGACCCCCTTAGGAAAGTGCTATCATCATGAAACGTTCAGATCACTTACAACTCAATAGATTCTACATTCCTGTAACGTTTCAGCCTGATTGGACCTTGTTTTCACACAAATGAACCCAGAATGATGTGAAATTGTGCTTTGTGCAACATAATTCTGGGTGCCATTTACAAACCATAATTGCTAATGACTCCATTCCTTTTTGTGGTTGTAGGGGCTGTTGATTGGAGTACACTAAAACAAACCTAACCTCTCTAGGACATTCAGAAGCCAACTTATAAGCCCACAATGGTGTAACTGGACTACTTCTTTAAAGTGACACCAGGCCCGGTGACCTTTGGGACATGGTTTTAGCCCCTATAGGAATGTGCGATCATCTTGAAACGTTCAGATCACTTACAACTCAATAGATTCTACCTTCTTGTAGCGTTTCAGCCTGATTGGACGTTGTTTTCACACAAATGGACCCAGAATGATGTGAAATTGTGCTTCGTGCAACATAATTCTGGGTGCCATTTACAAACCATTAGTGCTAATGACTCCATTCCTTTTTGTGGTTGTAGGGGCTGTTGATTGGAGAACACTAAAACAAACCTAACCTCTCTAGGACATTCAGAAGCCAAGTTATAAGCCCACAAAGGTGTAACTGGACTACTTCTTTAAAGTGACACCAGGCCCGGTGACCTTTGGGACATGGTTTGACCCCCTATAGGAATGTGTGATCATCTTGAAACGTTCAGATCACTTACAACTCAATAGATTCTACCTTCTTGAAGCGTTTCAGCCTGATTGGACCTTGTTTTCACACAAATGAACCCAGAATGATGTGAAATTGTGCTTCGTGCAACATAATTCTGGGTGCCATTTACAAACCTTAAGTGCTAATGACTCCATTCCTTTTTGTGGTTGTAGGGGCTGTTGATTGGAGTACACTAAAACAAACCTGATCTCTCTAGGACATTCAGAAGCCAAGTTATAAGCCCACAAATGTGTAACTGAACTACTTCTTTAAATTGACACCAGATCCGGTGACCTTTGGGACATGGTTTGACCCCCTTAGGAAAGTGCTATCATCATGAAACGTTCAGATCACTTACAACTCAATAGATTCTACCTTCCTGTAACGTTTCAGCCTGATTGGACCTTGTTTTCACACAAATGAACCCAGAATGATGTGAAATTGTGCTTCGTGCAACATAATTCTGGGTGCCATTTACAAACCATAAGTGCTAATAACTCCATTCCTTTTTGTGGTTGTAGGGGCTGTTGATTGGAGTACACTAAAACAAACCTGATCTCTCTAGGACATTCAGAAGCCAAGTTATAAGCCCACAAATGTGTAACTGAACTACTTCTTTAAATTGACACCATATCCGGTGACCTTTGGGACATGGTTTGACCCCCTTGCGAAAGTGCTATCATCATGAAACGTTCAGATCACTTACAACTCAATATATTCTACCTTCCTGTAGCGTTTCAGCCTGATTGGACCTTGTTTTCACACAAATGGACCCAGAATGATGTGAAATTGTGCTTCGTGCAACATAATTCTGGGTGCCATTTACAAACCATAAGTGCTAATGACTCCATTCCTTTTTGTGGTTGTAGGGGCTGTTGATTGGAGTACATTATAACAAACCTGATCTCTCTAGGACATTCAGAAGCCAAGTTATAAGCCCACAAATGTGTAACTGGACTACTTCTTTAAATTGACACCAGATCCGGTGACCTTTGGGACATGGTTTGACCCTCTTAGGAAAGTGCTATCATCATGAAACGTTCAGATCACTTACAACTCAATAGATTCTACCTTCCTGTAACGTTTCAGCCTGATTGGACCTTGTTTTCACACAAATGAACCCAGAATGATGTGAAATTGTGCTTCGTGCAACATAATTCTGGGTGCCATTTACAAACCATAAGTGCTAATGACTCCATTCCTTTTTGTGGTTGTAGGGGCTGTTGATTGGAGTACACTAAAACAAACCTGATCTCTCTAGGACATTCAGAAGCCAAGTTATAAGCCCACAAATGTGTAACTGAACTACTTCTTTAAATTGACACCAGATCCGGTGACCTTTGGGACATGGTTTGACCCCCTTAGGAAAGTGCTATCATCATGAAACGTTCAGATCACTTACAACTCAATAGATTCTACCTTCCTGTAACGTTTCAGCCTGATTGGACCTTGTTTTCACACAAATGAACCCAGAATGATGTGAAATTGTGCTTCGTGCAACATAATTCTGGGTGCCATTTACAAACCATAAGTGCTAATAACTCCATTCCTTTTTGTGGTTGTAGGGGCTGTTGATTGGAGTACACTAAAACAAACCTGATCTCTCTAGGACATTCAGAAGCCAAGTTATAAGCCCACAAATGTGTAACTGAACTACTTCTTTAAATTGACACCATATCCGGTGACCTTTGGGACATGGTTTGACCCCCTTGCGAAAGTGCTATCATCATGAAACGTTCAGATCACTTACAACTCAATATATTCTACCTTCCTGTAGCGTTTCAGCCTGATTGGACCTTGTTTTCACACAAATGGACCCAGAATGATGTGAAATTGTGCTTCGTGCAACATAATTCTGGGTGCCATTTACAAACCATAAGTGCTAATGACTCCATTCCTTTTTGTGGTTGTAGGGGCTGTTGATTGGAGTACATTATAACAAACCTGATCTCTCTAGGACATTCAGAAGCCAAGTTATAAGCCCACAAATGTGTAACTGGACTACTTCTTTAAATTGACACCAGATCCGGTGACCTTTGGGACATGGTTTGACCCTCTTAGGAAAGTGCTATCATCATGAAACGTTCAGATCACTTACAACTCAATAGATTCTACCTTCCTGTAACGTTTCAGCCTGATTGGACCTTGTTTTCACACAAATGAACCCAGAATGATGTGAAATTGTGCTTCGTGCAACATAATTCTGGGTGCCATTTACAAACCATAAGTGCTAATGACTCCATTGCTTTTTGTGGTTGTAGGGGCTGTTGATTGGAGTACATTAAAACAAACCTAACCGCTCTAGGACATTCAGAAGCCAAGTTATAAGCCCACTAAGGTGTAACTGGACTACTTCTTTAAAGTGACACCAGGCCCGGTGACCTTTGGGACATGGTTTGACCCCCTATAGGAATGTGCGATCATCATGAAACGTTCAGATCACTTACAACTCAATAGATTCTACCTTCTTGTAACGTTTCAGCCTGATTGGACCTTGTTTTCACACAAATGGACCAAGAATGATGTGAAATTGTGCTTCGTGCAACATAATTCTGGGTGCCATTTACAAACCATAAGTGCTAATGACTCCATTCCTTTTTGTGGTTGTAGGGGCTGTTGATTGGAGTACATTAAAACAAACCTGATCTATCTAGGACATTCAGAAGCCAAGTTATAAGCCCACAAATGTGTAACTGGACTACTTCTTTAAATTGACACCAGATCCGGTGACCTGTGGGACATGGTTTGACCCCCTTAGGAAAGTGCTATCATCATGAAACGTTCAGATCACTTACAACTCAATAGATTCTACCTTCCTGTAACATTTCAGCCTGATTGGACCTTGTTTTCACACAAATGAACCCAGAATGATGTGAAATTGTGCTTCGTGCAACATAATTCTGGGTGCCATTTAAAAACCATAAGTGCTAATGACTCCATTCCTTTTTGTGGTTGTAGGGGCTGTTGATTGGAGTATACTAAAACAAACCTTATCTCTCTAGGACATTCAGAAGCCAAGTTATAAGCCCACAAAGGTGTAACTGGACTACTTCTTTAAATTGACACCAGATCCGGTGACCTTTGGTACATGGTTTGACCCCCTTAGGAAAGTGCTATCATCATGAAACGTTCAGATCACTTACAACTCAATAGATTCTACCTTCCTGTAACGTTTCAGCCTGATTGGACCTTGTTTTCACACAAATGAACCCAGAATGATGTGAAATTGTGCTTCGTGCAACATAATTCTGGGTGCCATTTACAAACCATAAGTGCTAATGACTCCATTCCTTTTTGTGGTTGTAGGGTCTGTTGATTGGAGAACACTAAAACAAACCTAACCTCTCTAGGACATTCAGAAGCCAAGTTATAAGCCCACAAAGGTGTAACTGGACTGCTTCTTTAAAGTGACACCAGGCCCGGTGACCTTTGGGACATGGTTTGACCCCCTAGAGGAATGTGCGATCATCATGAAACGTTCAGATCACTTACAACTCAATAGATTCTACCTTCCTGTAACATTTCAGCCTGATTGGACCTTGTTTTCACACAAATGAACCCAGAATGATGTGAAATTGTGCTTTGTACAACATAATTCTGGGTGCCATTTAAAAACCATAAGTGCTAATGACTCCATTCCTTTTTGAGGTTGTAGGGGCTGTTGATTGGAGTACACTAAAACAAACCTGATCTCTCTAGGATATTCAGAAGCCAAGTTATAAGCCCTCAAAGTGTAACTGGACTACTTCTTTAAAGTGACACCAGGCCCGGTGACCTTTGGGACATGGTTTGACCCCCTATAGGAATGTGCGATCATCATGAAACGTTCAGATCACTTACAACTCAATAGATTCTACCTTCTTGTAGCGTTTCAGCCTGATTGGACCTTGTTTTCACACAAATGAACCCAGAATGATGTGAAATTGTGCTTTGTGCAACATAATTCTGGGTGCCATTTACAAACCATAAGTGCTAATGACTCCATTCCTTTTTGTGGTTGTAGGGGCTGTTGATTGGAGTACACTAAAACAAACCTAACCTCTCTAGGACATTCAGAAGCCAAGTTATAAGCCCACAAAGGTGTAACTGGACTACTTCTTTAAAGTCACACCAGGCCCGGTGACCTTTGGGACATGGTTTTACCCCCTATAGGAATGTGCGATCATCTTGAAACGTTCAGATCACTTATAACTCAATAGATTCTACCTTCTTGTAGCATTTCAGCCTGATTGGACCTTGTTTTCACACAAATGGACCCAGAATGATGTGAAATTGTGCTTCGTGCAACATAATTCTGGGTGCCATTTACAAACCATAAGTGCTAATGACTCCATTCCTTTTTGTGGTTGTAGGGGCTGTTGATTGGAGTATACTAAAACAAACCTGATCTCTCTAGGACATTCAGAAGCCAAGTTATAAGCCCACAAAGGTGTAACTGGACTACTTCTTTAAATTGACACCAGATCCGGTGGCCTTTGGGACATGGTTTGACCCCCTTAGGAAAGGGCTATCATCATGAAACGTTCAGATCACTTACAACTCAATAGATTCTACCTTCCTGTAACGTTTCAGCCTGATTGGACCTTGTTTTCACACAAATGAACCCAGAATGATGTGAAATTGTGCTTCGTGCAACATAATTCTGGGTGCCATTTACAAACCATAAGTGCTAATGACTCCATTCCTTTTTGTGGTTGTAGGGGCTGTTGATTGGAGTACATTAAAACAAACCTGATCTCTCTAGGACATTCAGAAGCCAAGTTATAAGCCCACAAAGGTGTAACTGGACTACTTCTTTAAAGTGACACCAGGCCCGGTGACCTTTGGGACATGGTTTTACCCCCTATAGGAATGTGTGATTATCTTGAAACGTTCAGATCACTTACAACACAATAGATTCTACCTTCTTGTAGCGTTTCAGCCTGTTTGGACCTTGTTTTCACACAAATGGACCCAGAATGATGTGAAATCGTGCTTCGTGCAACATATTTCTGGGTGCCATTTACAAACCTTAAGTGCTAATGACTCCATTCCTTTTTGAGGTTGTAGGGGCTGTTGATTGGAGTACACTAAAACAAACCTGGTCTCTCTAGGACATTCAGAAGCCAAGTTATAAGCCGTCAAAGGTGTGACTGGACTACTTCTTTAAAGTGACACCAGGCCCGGTGACCTTTGGGACATGGTTTGACCCCCTATAGGAATGTGCGATCATCATGAAACGTTCAGATCACTTACAACTCAATAGATTCTACCTTCTTGTAACGTTTCAGCCTGATTGGACCTTGTTTTCACACAAATGAACCCAGAATGTTGTGAAATTGTGCTTCGTGCAACATAATTCTGGGTGCCATTTACAAACCATAAGTGCTAATGACTCCATTCCTTTTTGTGGTTGTAGGGGCTGTTGGTTGGAGTACATTAAAACAAACCTGATCTCTCTAGGACATTCAGAAGCCAAGTTATAAGCCCACAAATGTGTAACTGGACTACTTCTTTAAATTGACACCAGATCCGGTGACCTTTGGGACATGGTTTGACCCCCTTAGGAAAGTGCTATCATCATGAAACGTTCAGATCACTTACAACTCAATAGATTCTACCTTCCTGTAACATTTCAGCCTGATTGGACCTTGTTTTCACACAAATGAACCCAGAATGATGTGAAATTGTGCTTCGTGCAACATAATTCTGGGTGCCATTTACAAACCATAAGTGCTAATGACTCCATTCCTTTTTGGGTTGTAGGGGCTGTTGATTGGAGTACACTAAAACAAACCTGATCTCTCTAGGACATTCAGAAGCCAAGTTATAAGCCCTCAAAGGTGTAAATGGACTACTTCTTTAAAGTGACACCAGGCCCGGTGACCTTTGGGACATGGTTTGACCCCCTATAGGAATGTGCGATCATCATGAAACGTTCAGATCACTTACAACTCAATAGATTCTACTTTCTTGTAACGTTTCAGCCTGGTTGGACCTTGTTTTCACACAAATGAACCCAGAATGATGTGAAATTGTGCTTAGTGCAGCATAATTCTGGGTGCCATTTACAAACCATAAGTGCTAATGACTCCATTCCTTTTTGTGGTTGTAGGGACTGTTGGTTGGAGTACATTAAAACAAACCTGATCTCTCTAGGACATTCAGAAGCCAAGTTATAAGCCCACAAATGTGTAACTGGACTACTTCTTTAAATTGACACCAGATCCGGTGACCTTTGTGACAAAGTTTGACCCCCTTAGGAAAGTGCTATCATCATGAAACGTTCAGATCACTTACAACTCAATAGATTCTACCTTCCTGTAACATTTCAGCCTGATTGGACCTTGTTTTCACACAAATGAACCCAGAATGATGTGAAATTGTGCTTAGTGCAGCATAATTCTGGGTGCCCTTTACAAACCTTAAGTGCTAATGACTCCATTGCTTTTTGTGGTTGTAGGGGCTGTTGATTGGAGTACACTAAAACAAACATGATCTCTCTAGGACATTCAGAAGCCAAGTTATAAGCCCACAAATGTGTAACTGGACTACTTCTTTAAATTGACACCAGATCCGGTGACCTTTGGGACATGGTTTGACCCCCTTAGGAAAGTGCTATCATCATGAAACGTTCAGATCACTTACAACTCAATAGATTCTACCTTCCTGTAACATTTCAGCCTGATTGGACCTTGTTTTCACACAAATGAACCCAGAATGATGTGAAATTGTGCTTCGTGCAACAAAATTCTGGGTGCCATTTAAAAACCATAAGTGCTAATGACTCCATTCCTTTTTGAGGTTGTAGGGGCTGTTGATTGGAGTACACTAAAACAAACCTAACCTCTCTAGGACATTCAGAAGCCAAGTTATAAGCCCACAAAGGTGTATCTGGACTACTTCTTTAAAGTGACACCAGATCCGGTGACCTTTGGGACATGGTTTGACCCCCTTAGGAAAGTGCTATCATCATGAAACGTTCAGATCCCTTACAACTCAATAGATTCTACCTTCCTGTAACGTTTCAGCCTGATTGGACCTTGTTTTCACAAAAATGAACCCAGAATGATGTGAAATTGTGCTTCGTGCAACATAATTCTGGGTGCCATTTAAAAACCATAAGTGCTAATGACTCTATTCCTTTTTGAGGTTGTAGGGGCTGTTGATTGGAGTACACTAAAACAAACCTGATCTCTCTAGGACATTCAGAAGCCAAGTTATAAGCCCTCAAATGTGTAAATGGACTACTTCTTTAAAGTTACACCCGGCCCGGTGACCTTTGGGACATGGTTTGACCCCCTATAGGAATGTGCGATCATCATGAAATGTTCAGATCACTTACAACTCAATAGATTCTACCTTCTTGTAACGTTTCAGCCTGATTGGACCTTGTTTTCACACAAATGAACCCAGAATGATGTGAAATTGTGCTTCGTGCAACATAATTCTGGATGCCATTTAAAAACCATAAGTGCTAATGACTCCATTCCTTTTTGTGGTTGTACGGGCTGTTGATTGGAGTATACTAAAACAAACCTGATCTCTCTAGGACATTCAGAAGCCAAGTTATAAGCCCACAAAGGTGTAACTGGACTACTTCTTTAAATTGACACCAGATCAGGTGACCTTTGGGACATGGTTTGACCCCCTTAGGAAAGTGATATCATCATGAAACGTTCAGATCACTTACAACTCAATAGATTCTACCTTCCTGTAACGTTTCAGCCTGATTGGACCTTGTTTTCACACAAATGAACCCAGAATGATGTGAAATTGTGCTTCGTGCAACATAATTCTGGGTGCCATTTACAAACCATAAGTGCTAATGACTCCATTCCTTTTTGTGGTTGTAGGGGCTGTTGATTGGAGTACATTAAAACAAACCTGATCTCTCTAGGACATTCAGAAGCCAAGATATAAGCCCACAAATGTGTAACTGGACTACTTCTTTAAATTGACACCAGATCCGGTGACCTTTGGGACATGGTTTGACCCCCTATAGGAAAGTGCAATCATCATGAAACGTTCAGATCACTTACAACTCAATAGATTCTACCTTCCTGTAACGTTTCAGCCTGATTGGACCTTATTTTCACACAAATGAACCCAGAATGATGTGAAATTGTGCTCCGTGCAACATAATTCTGTGTGCCATTTACAAACCATAAGTGCTAATGACTCCATTCCTTTTTGTGGTTGTAGGGGCTGTTGATTGGAGTACACTTAAACAAACCTAACCTCTCTAGGACATTCAGAAGCCAAGTTATAAGCCCACAAAGGTGTAACTGGACTACTTCTTTAAAGTGACACCAGGTCCGGTGACCTTTGGGACATGGTTTTACCCCCTATAGGAATGTGTGATCATCTTGAAACGTTCAGATCACTTACAACTCAATAGATTCTACCTTCCTGTAACGTTTCAGCCTGATTGGACCTTGTTTTCACACAAATGAACCCAGAATGATGTGAAATTGTGCTTCGTGCAACATAATTCTGGGTGCCATTTAAAAACCATAAGTGCTAATGACTCCATTCCTTTTTGTGGTTGTAGGGGCTGTTGATTGGAGTATACTAAAACAAACCTGATCTCTCTAGGACATTCAGAAGCCAAGTTATAAGCCCACAAATGTGTAACTGAACTACTTCTTTAAATTGACACCAGATCCGGTGACCTTTGGGACATGGTTTGACCCCCTTAGGAAAGTGCTATCATCATGAAACGTTCAGATCACTTACAACTCAATAGATTCTACCTTCCTGTAACATTTCAGCCTGATTGGACCTTGTTTTCACACAAATGAACCCAGAATGATGTGAAATTGTGCTTAGTGCAGCATAATTCTGGGTGCCCTTTACAAACCTTAAGTGCTAATGACTCCATTCCTTTTTGTGGTTGTAGGGGCTGTTGATTGGAGTACACTAAAACAAACCTGATCTCTCTAGGACATTCAGAAGCCAAGTTATAAGCCCACAAATGTGTAACTGGACTACTTCTTTAAATTGACACCAGGCCCGGTGACCTTTGGGACATGGTTTGACCCCCTTAGGAAAGTGCTATCACCATGAAACGTTCAGATCACTTACAACTCAATAGATTCTACCTTCCTGTAACATTTCAGCCTGATTGGACCTTGTTTTCACACAAATGAACCCAGAATGATGTGAAATTGTGCTTCGTGCAACATAATTCTGGGTGCCATTTAAAAACCATAAGTGCTAATGACTCCATTCCTTTTTGAGTTTGTAGGGGCTGTTGATTGGAGTACACTAAAACAAACCTAACCTCTCTAGGACATTCAGAAGCCAAGGTATAAGCCCACAAAGGTGTAACTGGACTACTTCTTTAAAGTGACACCAGGCCCGGACACCTTTGGGACATGGTTTTACCCCCTATAGGAATGTGCGATCATCTTGAAACGTTCAGATCACTTACAACTCAATAGATTCTACCTTCCTGTAACGTTTCAGCCTGATTGGACCTTGTTTTCACACAAATGAACCCAGAATGATGTGAAATTGTGCTTCGTGCAACATAATTCTGGGTGCCATTTAAAAACCATAAGTGCTAATGACTCCATTCCTTTTTGTGGTTGTAGGGGCTGTTGATTGGAGTATACTAAAACAAACCTGATCTCTCTTGGACATTCAGAAGCCAAGTTATAAGCCCACAAAGGTGTAACTGGACTACTTCTTTAAATTGACACCAGATCCGGTGACCTTTGGGACATGGTTTGACCCCCTTAGGAAAGTGCTATCATCATGAAACGTTCAGATCACTTACAACTCAATAGATTCTACCTTCCTGTAACGTTTCAGCCTGATTGGACCTTGTTTTCACACAAATGAACCCAGAATGATGTGAAATTGTGCTTCGTGCAACATAATTCTGGGTGCCATTTAAAAACCATAAGTGCTAATGACTCTATTCCTTTTTGAGGTTGTAGGGGCTGTTGATTGGAGTACACTAAAACAAACCTGATCTCTCTAGGACATTCAGAAGCCAAGTTATAAGCCCTCAAAGGTGTAAATGGACTACTTCTTTAAAGTTACACCCGGCCCGGTGACCTTTGGGACATGGTTTGACCCCCTATAGGATTGTGCGATCATCATGAAATGTTCAGATCACTTACAACTCAATAGATTCTACCTTCTTGTAACGTTTCAGCCTGATTGGACCTTGTTTTCACACAAATGAACCCAGAATGATGTGAAATTGTGCTTCGTGCAACATAATTCTGGGTGCCATTTAAAAACCATAAGTGCTAATGACTCCATTCCTTTTTGTGGTTGTAGGGGCTGTTCATTGGAGTATATTAAAACAAACCTGATCTCTCTAGGACATTCAGAAGCCAAGTTATAAGCCCACAAAGGTGTAACTGGACTACTTCTTTAAATTGACACCAGATCAGGTGACCTTTGGGACATGGTTTGACCCCCTTAGGAAAGTGATATCATCATAAAACGTTCAGATCACTTACATCTCAATAGATTCTACCTTCCTGTAACGTTTCAGCCTGATTGGACCTTGTTTTCACACAAATGAACCCAGAATGATGTGAAATTGTGCTTCGTGCAACATAATTCTGGGTGCCATTTACAAACCATAAGTGCTAATGACTCCATTCCTTTTTGTGGTTGTAGGGGCTGTTGACTGGAGAACACTAAAACAAACCTAACCTCTCTAGGACATTCAGAAGCCAAGTTATAAGCCCACAAAGGTGTAACTGGATTACTTCTTTAAAGTGACACCAGGCCCGGTGACCTTTGGGACATGGTTTGACCCCCTATAGGAATGTGCGATCATCTTGAAACGTTCAGATCACTTACAACTCAATAGATTCTACCTTCTTGTAGCGTTTCAGCCTGATTGGACCTTGTTTTCACACAAATGAACCCAGAATGATGTGAAATTGTGCTTCGTGCAACATAATTCTGGGTGCCATTTACAAACCTTAAGTGCTAATGACTCCATTCCTTTTTGTGGTTGTAGGGGCTGTTGATTGGAGTACACTAAAACAAACCTGATCTCTCTAGGACATTCAGAAGCCAAGTTATAAGCCCATAAATGTGTAACTGAACTACTTCTTTAAATTGACACCAGATCCGGTGACCTTTGGGACATGGTTTGACCCCCTTAGGAAAGTGCTATCATCATGAAACGTTCAGATCACTTACAACTCAATAGATTCTACCTTCCTTATAACGTTTCAGCCTGATTGGACCTTGTTTTCACACAAATGGACCCAGAATGATGTGAAATTGTGCTTCGTGCAACATAATTCTGGGTGCCATTTACAAACCATAAGTGCTAATGACTCCATTCCTTTTTGTGGTTGTAGGGGCTGTTGATTGGAGTACACTAAAACAAACCTGATCTCTCTCGGACATTCAGAAGCCAAGTTATAAGCCCTCAAAGGTGTAAATGGACTACTTCTTTAAAGTGACACCCGGCCCGGTGACCTTTGGGACATGGTTTGACCCCCTATAGGAATGTGCGATCATCATGAAACATTCAGATCACTTACAACTCAATAGATTCTACCTTCTTGTAACGTTTCAGCCTGATTGGACCTTGTTTTCACACAAATGAACCCAGAATGATGTGAAATTGTGCTTAGTGCAGCATAATTCTGGGTGCCATTTACAAACCATAAGTGCTAATGACTCCATTCCTTTTTGTGGTTGTAGGGGCTGTTGGTTGGAGTACATTAAAACAAACCTGATCTCTCTAGGACATTCAGAAGCCAAGTTATAAGCCCACAAATGTGTAACTGGACTACTTCTTTAAATTGACACCAGATCCGGTGACCTTTGGGACATGGTTTGACCCCCTTAGGAAAGTGCTATCATCATGAAACGTTCAGATCACTTACAACTCAATAGATTCTACCTTCCTGTAACGTTTCAGCCTGATTGGACCTTGTTTTCACACAAATGAACCCAGAATGATGTGAAATTGTGCTTTGTGCAACATAATTCTGGGTGCCATTTACAAACCATAAGTGCTAATGACTCCATTCCTTTTTGTGGTTGTAGGGGCTGTTGATTGGAGTACACTAAAACAAACCTAACCTCTCTATGACATTCAGAAGCCAAGTTATAAGCCCACAAAGGTGTAACTGGACTACTTCTTTAAAGTGACACCAGGCCCGGTGACCTTTGGGACATGGTTTTACCCCCTATAGGAATGTGTGATCATCTTGAAACGTTCAGATCACTTACAACTCAATAGATTCTACCTTCCTGTAACATTTCAGCCTGATTGGACCTTGTTTTCACACAAATGAACCCAGAATGATGTGAAATTGTGCTTCGTGCAACATAATTCTGGGTGCCCTTTACAAACCTTAAGTGCTAATGACTCCATTGCTTTTTGTGGTTGTAGGGGCTGTTGATTGGAGTACACTAAAACAAACATGATCTCTCTAGGACATTCAGAAGCCAAGTTATAAGCCCACAAATGTGTAACTGGACTACTTCTTTAAATTGACACCAGATCCGGTGACCTTTGGGACATGGTTTGACCCCCTTAGGAAAGTGCTATCATCATGAAACGTTCAGATCACTTACAACTCAATAGATTCTACCTTCCTGTAACATTTCAGCCTGATTGGACCTTGTTTTCACACAAATGAACCCAGAATGATGTGAAATTGTGCTTCGTGCAACAAAATTCTGGGTGCCATTTAAAAACCATAAGTGCTAATGACTCCATTCCTTTTTGAGGTTGTAGGGGCTGTTGATTGGAGTACACTAAAACAAACCTAACCTCTCTAGGACTTTCAGAAGCCAAGTTATAAGCCCACAAAGGTGTAACTGGACTACTTCTTTAAAGTGACACCAGATCCGGTGACCTTTGGGACATGGTTTGACCCCCTTAGGAAAGTGCTATCATCATGAAACGTTCAGATCCCTTACAACTCAATAGATTCTACCTTCCTGTAACGTTTCAGCCTGATTGGACCTTGTTTTCACAAAAATGAACCCAGAATGATATGAAATTGTGCTTCGTGCAACATAATTCTGGGTGCCATTTAAAAACCATAAGTGCTAATGACTCTATTCCTTTTTGAGGTTGTAGGGGCTGTTGATTGGAGTACACTAAAACAAACCTGATCTCTCTAGGACATTCAGAAGCCAAGTTATAAGCCCTCAAATGTGTAAATGGACTACTTCTTTAAAGTTACACCCGGCCCGGTGACCTTTGGGACATGGTTTGACCCCCTATAGGAATGTGCGATCATCATGAAATGTTCAGATCACTTACAACTCAATAGATTCTACCTTCTTGTAACGTTTCAGCCTGATTGGACCTTGTTTTCACACAAATGAACCCAGAATGATGTGAAATTGTGCTTCGTGCAACATAATTCTGGATGCCATTTAAAAACCATAAGTGCTAATGACTCCATTCCTTTTTGTGTTTGTACGGGCTGTTGATTGGAGTATACTAAAACAAACCTGATCTCTCTAGGACATTCAGAAGCCAAGTTATAAGCCCACAAAGGTGTAACTGGACTACTTCTTTAAATTGACACCAGATCAGGTGACCTTTGGGACATGGTTTGACCCCCTTAGGAAAGTGATATCATCATGAAACGTTCAGATCACTTACAACTCAATAGATTCTACCTTCCTGTAACGTTTCAGCCTGATTGGACCTTGTTTTCACACAAATGAACCCAGAATGATGTGAAATTGTGCTTCGTGCAACATAATTCTGGGTGCCATTTACAAACCATATGTGCTAATGACTCCATTCCTTTTTGTGGTTGTAGGGGCTGTTGACTGGAGAACACTAAAACAAACCTAACCTCTCTAGGACATTCAGAAGCCAAGTTATAAGCCCACAAAGGTGTAACTGGACTACTTCTTTAAAGTGACACCAGGCCCGGTGACCTTTGGGACATGGTTTGACCCCCTATAGGAATGTGCGATCATCTTGAAACGTTCAGATCACTTACAACTCAATAGATTCTACCTTCTTGTAGCGTTTCAGCCTGATTGGACCTTGTTTTCACACAAATGGACCCAGAATGATGTGAAATTGTGCTTCGTGCAACATAATTCTGGGTGCCATTTACAAACCATAAGTGCTAATGACTCCATTCCTTTTTGTGGTTGTAGGGGCTGTTGATTGGAGTACATTAAAACAAACCTGATCTCTCTAGGACATTCAGAAGCCAAGATATAAGCCCACAAATGTGTAACTGGACTACTTCTTTAAATTGACACCAGATCCGGTGACCTTTGGGACATGGTTTGACCCCCTATAGGAAAGTGCAATCATCATGAAACGTTCAGATCACTTACAACTCAATAGATTCTACCTTCCTGTAACGTTTCAGCCTGATTGGACCTTATTTTCACACAAATGAACCCAGAATGATGTGAAATTGTGCTCCGTGCAACATAATTCTGGGTGCCATTTACAAACCATAAGTGCTAATGACTCCATTCCTTTTTGTGGTTGTAGGGGCTGTTGATTGGAGTACACTTAAACAAACCTAACCTCTCTAGGACATTCAGAAGCCAAGTTATAAGCCCACAAAGGTGTAACTGGACTACTTCTTTAAAGTGACACCAGGTCCGGTGACCTTTGGGACATGGTTTTACCCCCTATAGGAATGTGTGATCATCTTGAAACGTTCAGATCACTTACAACTCAATAGATTCTACCTTCCTGTAACGTTTCAGCCTGATTGGACCTTGTTTTCACACAAATGAACCCAGAATGATGTGAAATTGTGCTTCGTGCAACATAATTCTGGGTGCCATTTAAAAACCATAAGTGCTAATGACTCCATTCCTTTTTGTGGTTGTAGGGGCTGTTGATTGGAGTATACTAAAACAAACCTGATCTCTCTAGGACATTCAGAAGCCAAGTTATAAGCCCACAAATGTGTAACTGAACTACTTCTTTAAATTGACACCAGATCCGGTGACCTTTGGGACATGGTTTGACCCCCTTAGGAAAGTGCTATCATCATGAAACGTTCAGATCACTTACAACTCAATAGATTCTACCTTCCTGTAACATTTCAGTCTGATTGGACCTTGTTTTCACACAAATGAACCCAGAATGATGTGAAATTGTGCTTCGTGCAACATAATTGTGGGTGCCATTTACAAACCATAAGTGCTAATGATTCCATTCCTTTTTGTGTTTGTAGGGGCTGTTGAATGGAGTACACTAAAACAAACCTAATCTCTCTAGGACATTCAGAAGCCAAGTTATAAGCCCACAAATGTGTAACTGTACTACTTCTTTAAATTGACACAAGATCCGGTGACCTTTGGGACATGGTTTGACCCCCTTAGGAAAGTGCTATCATCGTGAAACGTTCAGATCACTTACAACTCAATAGATTCTACCTTCCTGTAACATTTCAGCCTGATTGGACCTTGTTTTCACACAAATGAACCCAGAATGATGTGAAATTGTGCTTAGTGCAGCATAATTCTGGGTGCCCTTTACAAACCTTAAGTGCTAATGACTCCATTCCTTTTTGTGGTTGTAGGGGCTGTTGATTGGAGTACACTAAAACAAACCTGATCTCTCTAGGACATTCAGAAGCCAAGTTATAAGCCCACAAATGTGTAACTGGACTACTTCTTTAAATTGACACCAGGCCCGGTGACCTTTGGGACATGGTTTGACCCCCTTAGGAAAGTGCTATCACCATGAAACGTTCAGATCACTTACAGCTCAATAGATTCTACCTTCCTGTAACATTTCAGCCTGATTGGACCTTGTTTTCACACAAATGAACCCAGAATGATGTGAAATTGTGCTTCGTGCAACATAATTCTGGGTGCCATTTAAAAACCATAAGTGCTAATGACTCCATTCCTTTTTGAGGTTGTAGGGGCTGTTGATTGGAGTACACTAAAACAAACCTAACCTCTCTAGGACATTCAGAAGCCAAGGTATAAGCCCACAAAGGTGTAACTGGACTACTTCTTTAAAGTGACACCAGGCCCGGACACCTTTGGGACATGGTTTTACCCCCTATAGGAATGTGCGATCATCTTGAAACGTTCAGATCACTTACAACTCAATAGATTCTACCTTCCTGTAACGTTTCAGCCTGATTGGACCTTGTTTTCACACAAATGAACCCAGAATGATGTGAAATTGTGCTTCGTGCAACATAATTCTGGGTGCCATTTAAAAACCATAAGTGCTAATGACTCCATTCCTTTTTGTGGTTGTAGGGGCTGTTGATTGGAGTATACTAAAACAAACCTGATCTCTCTTGGACATTCAGAAGCCAAGTTATAAGCCCACAAAGGTGTAACTGGACTACTTCTTTAAATTGACACCAGATCCGGTGACCTTTGGGACATGGTTTGACCCCCTTAGGAAAGTGCTATCATCATGAAACGTTCAGATCACTTACAACTCAATAGATTCTACCTTCCTGTAACGTTTCAGCCTGATTGGACCTTGTTTTCACACAAATGAACCCAGAATGATGTGAAATTGTGCTTCGTGCAACATAATTCTGGGTGCCATTTAAAAACCATAAGTGCTAATGACTCTATTCCTTTTTGAGGTTGTAGGGGCTGTTGATTGGAGTACACTAAAACAAACCTGATCTCTCTAGGACATTCAGAAGCCAAGTTATAAGCCCTCAAAGGTGTAAATGGACTACTTCTTTAAAGTTACACCCGGCCCGGTGACCTTTGGGACATGGTTTGACCCCCTATAGGATTGTGCGATCATCATGAAATGTTCAGATCACTTACAACTCAATAGATTCTACCTTCTTGTAACGTTTCAGCCTGATTGGACCTTGTTTTCACACAAATGAACCCAGAATGATGTGAAATTGTGCTTCGTGCAACATAATTCTGGGTGCCATTTAAAAACCATAAGTGCTAATGACTCCATTCTTTTTTGTGGTTGTAGGGGCTGTTGATTGGAGTATATTAAAACAAACCTGATCTCTCTAGGACATTCAGAAGCCAAGTTATAAGCCCACAAAGGTGTAACTGGACTACTTCTTTAAATTGACACCAGATCAGGTGACCTTTGGGACATGGTTTGACCCCCTTAGGAAAGTGATATCATCATAAAACGTTCAGATCACTTACATCTCAATAGATTCTACCTTCCTGTAACGTTTCAGCCTGATTGGACCTTGTTTTCACACAAATGAACCCAGAATGATGTGAAATTGTGCTTCGTGCAACATAATTCTGGGTGCCATTTACAAACCATAAGTGCTAATGACTCCATTCCTTTTTGTGGTTGTAGGGGCTGTTGACTGGAGAACACTAAAACAAACCTAACCTCTCTAGGACATTCAGAAGCCAAGTTATAAGCCCACAAAGGTGTAACTGGATTACTTCTTTAAAGTGACACCAGGCCCGGTGACCTTTGGGACATGGTTTGACCCCCTATAGGAATGTGCGATCATCTTGAAACGTTCAGATCACTTACAACTCAATAGATTCTACCTTCTTGTAGCGTTTCAGCCTGATTGGACCTTGTTTTCACACAAATGAACCCAGAATGATGTGAAATTGTGCTTCGTGCAACATAAATCTGGGTGCCATTTACAAACCTTAAGTGCTAATGACTCCATTCCTTTTTGTGGTTGTAGGGGCTGTTGATTGGAGTACACTAAAACAAACCTGATCTCTCTAGGACATTCAGAAGCCAAGTTATAAGCCCATAAATGTGTAACTGAACTACTTCTTTAAATTGACACCAGATCCGGTGACCTTTGGGACATGGTTTGACCCCCTTAGGAAAGTGCTATCATCATGAAACGTTCAGATCACTTACAACTCAATAGATTCTACCTTCCTTATAACGTTTCAGCCTGATTGGACCTTGTTTTCACACAAATGGACCCAGAATGATGTGAAATTGTGCTTCGTGCAACATAATTCTGGGTGCCATTTACAAACCATAAGTGCTAATGACTCCATTCCTTTTTGTGGTTGTAGGGGCTGTTGATTGGAGTACACTAAAACAAACCTGATCTCTCTCGGACATTCAGAAGCCAAGTTATAAGCCCTCAAAGGTGTAAATGGACTACTTCTTTAAAGTGACACCCGGCCCGGTGACCTTTGGGACATGGTTTGACCCCCTATAGGAATGTGCGATCATCATGAAACATTCAGATCACTTACAACTCAATAGATTCTACCTTCTTGTAACGTTTCAGCCTGATTGGACCTTGTTTTCACACAAATGAACCCAGAATGATGTGAAATTGTGCTTAGTGCAGCATAATTCTGGGTGCCATTTACAAACCATAAGTGCTAATGACTCCATTCCTTTTTGTGGTTGTAGGGGCTGTTGGTTGGAGTACATTAAAACAAACCTGATCTCTCTAGGACATTCAGAAGCCAAGTTATAAGCCCACAAATGTGTAACTGGACTACTTCTTTAAATTGACACCAGATCCGGTGACCTTTGGGACATGGTTTGACCCCCTTAGGAAAGTGCTATCATCATGAAACGTTCAGATCACTTACAACTCAATAGATTCTACCTTCCTGTAACGTTTCAGCCTGATTGGACCTTGTTTTCACACAAATGAACCCAGAATGATGTGAAATTGTGCTTTGTGCAACATAATTCTGGGTGCCATTTACAAACCATAAGTGCTAATGACTCCATTCCTTTTTGTGGTTGTAGGGGCTGTTGATTGGAGTACACTAAAACAAACCTAACCTCTCTATGACATTCAGAAGCCAAGTTATAAGCCCACAAAGGTGTAACTGGACTACTTCTTTAAAGTGACACCAGGCCCGGTGACCTTTGGGACATGGTTTTACCCCCTATAGGAATGTGTGATCATCTTGAAACGTTCAGATCACTTACAACTCAATAGATTCTACCTTCCTGTAACGTTTCAGCCTGATTGGACCTTGTTTTCACACAAATGAACCCAGAATGATGTGAAATTGTGCTTCGTGCAACATAATTCTGGGTGCCATTTACAAACCATAAGTGCTAATGACTCCATTCCTTTTTAAGGTTGTAGGGGCTGTTGATTGGAGTACACTAAAACAAACCTAACCTCTCTAGGACATTCAGAAGCCAAGTTATAAGCCCACAAAGGTGTAACTGGACTACTTCTTTAAAGTGACACCAGGCCCGGTGACCTTTGGGACATGGTTTGACCCCCGATAGGAATGTGCGATCATCATGAAAAGTTCAGATCACTTACAACTCAATAGATTCTACCTTCTTGTAACGTTTCAGCCTGATTGGACCTTGTTTTCACACAAATGGACCCAGAATGATGTGAAATTGTGCTTCGTGCAACATAATTCTGGGTGCCATTTACAAACCATAAGTGCTAATGACTCCATTCCTTTTTGTGGTTGTAGGGGCTGTTGATTGGAGTACACTAAAACAAACCTGATCTCTCTAGGACATCCAGAAGCCAAGTTATAAGCCCACAAATGTGTAACTGGACTACTTCTTTAAATTGACACCAGATCCGGTGACCTTTGGGACATGGTTTGACCCCCTTAGGAAAGTGCTATCATCATGAAACGTTCAGATCACTTACAACTCAATAGATTCTACCTTCCTGTAACGTTTCAGCCTGATTGGACCTTGTTTTCACACAAATGAACCCAGAAAAATGTGAAATTGTGCTTAGTGCAGCATAATTCTGGGTGCCATTTAAAAACCATAAGTTCTAAAGACTCCATTGCTGTTTGTGGTTGTAGGGGCTGTTGATTGGAGTACACTAAAACAAACCTAACCTCTCTAGGACATTCAGAAGCAAAGTGATAAGCCCACAAAGGTGTAACTGGACTACTTCTTTAAAGTGACACCAGGCCCGGTGACCTTTGGGACATGGTTTTACCCCCTATAGGAATGTGCGATCATCTTGAAACGTTCAGATCACTTACAACTCAATAGATTCTACCTTCCTGTAACGTTTCAGCCTGTTTGGACCTTGTTTTCACACAAATGAACCCAGAATGATGTGAAATTGTGCTTCGTGCAACATAATTCTGGGTGCCATTTACAAACCTTAAGTGCTAATGACTCCATTCCTTTTTGTGGTTGTAGGGGCTGTTGATTGGAGTACACTAAAACAAATCTGATCTCTCTAGGGCATTCTGAAGCCAAGTTATAGGCCCACAAATGTGTAACTGGACTACTTCTTTAAATTGACATGAGATCCGGTGACCTTTGGGACATGGTTTGACCCCCTTAGGAAAGTGCTATCATCATGACACGTTCAGATCACTTACAACTCAATAGATTCTAACTTCCTGTAACGTTTCAGCCTGATTGGACCTTGTTTTCAAACAAATGAACCAAGAATGATGTGAAATTGTGCTTCGTGCAACATAATTCTGGGTGCCATTTACAAACCATAAGTGCTAATGACTCCATTCCTTTTTGTGGTTGTAGGGGCTGTTGATTGGAGAACACTAAAACAAACCTAACCTCTCTAGGACATTCAGAAGCCAAGTTATAAGCCCACAAAGGTGTAACTGGACTACTTCTTTAAAGTGACACCAGGCCCGGTGACCTTTGGGACATGGTTTGACCCCCTTAGGAAAGTGCGATCATCTTGAAACGTTCAGATCACTTACAACTCAATAGATTCTACCGTCCTGTAACGTTTCAGCCTGATTGGACCTTGTTTTCACACAAATGAACCCAGAGTGATGTGAAATTGTGCTTCGTGCAACATAATTCTGGGTGCCATTTCAAAACCATAAGTGCTAATGACTCCATTCCTTTTTGTGGTTGTAGGGGCTGTTGATTGGAGTATACTAAAACAAACCTGATCTCTCTAGGACATTCAGAAGCCAAGTTATAAGCCCACAAATGTGTAACTGGACTACTTCTTTAAATTGACACCAGATCCGTTGACCTTTGGGACATGGTTTGACCCCCTTAGGAAAGTGCTATCATCATGAAACGTTCAGTTCACTTACAACTCAATAGATTCTACCTTCTTGTAACGTTTCAGCCTGATTGGACCTTGTTTTCACAAAAATGGACCCAGAATGATGTGAAATTGTGCTTCGTGCAACATAATTCTGGGTGCCATTTAAAAACCATAAGTGCTAATGACTCCATTCCTTTTTGAGGTTGTAGGGGCTGTTGATCATGGTTTGACCCCCTTAGGAAAGTGCTATCATCATGAAACATTCAGATCACTTACAACTCAATAGATTCTACCTTCCTGTAACATTTCAGCCTGATTGGACCTTGTTTTCACACAAATGAACCCAGAATGATGTGAAATTGTGCTTCGTGCAACATAATTCTGGGTGCCATTTAAAAACCATAAGTGCTAATGACTCCATTCCTTTTTGGGGTTGTAGGGGCTGTTGATTGGCGTACACTAAAACAAACCTGATCTCTCTAGGATATTCAGAAGCCAAGTTATAAGCCCTCAAAGGTGTAACTGGACTACTTCTTTAAAGTGACACCAGGCCCGGTGACCTTTGGGACATGGTTTGACCCCCTATAGGAATGTGCGATCATCATGAAACATTCAGATCACTTACAACTCAATAGATTCTACCTTCTTGTAACGTTTCAGCCTGATTGGACCTTGTTTTCACAAAAATGGACCCGGAATGTTGCGAAATTGTATTTCGTGCAACATAATTCTGGGTGCCATTTACAAACCATAAGTGCTAATGACTCCATTCCTTTTTGTGGTTGTAGGGGCTGTTGGTTGGAGTACATTAAAACAAACCTGATCTCTCTAGGACATTCAGAAGCCAAGTTATAAGCCCACAAATGTGTAACTGGACTACTTCTTTAAATTGACACCAGATCCGGTGACTTTGGGACATGGTTTGACCCCCTTAGGAAAGTGCTATCATCATGAAACGTTCAGATCACTTACAACTCAATAGAGTCTACCTTCCTGTAACGTTTCAGCCTGATTGGACCTTGTTTTCACACAAATGAACCCAGAATGATGTGAAATTGTGCTTAGTGCAGCATAATTCTGGGTGCCATTTAAAAACCATAAGTTCTAATGACTCCATTGCTTTTTGTGGTTGTAGGGGCTGTTGATTGGAGTACATTAAAACAAACCTAACCTCTCTAGGACATTAAGAAGCCAAGTTATAAGCCCACAAAGGTGTAACTGGACTACTTCTTTAAAGTGACACCAGGCCCGGTGACCTTTGGGACATGGTTTTACCCCCTATAGGAATGTGCGATCATCTTGAAACGTTCAGATCACTTACAACTCAATAGATTCTACCTTCCTGTAACGTTTCAGCCTGATTGGACCTTGTTTTCACACAAATGAACCCAGAATGATGTGAAATTGTGCTTCGTGCAACATAATTCTGGGTGCCATTTAAAAACCATATGTGCTAATGACTCCATTCCTTTTTGTGGTTGTAGGGGCTGTTGATTGGAGTACACTAAAACAAACCTGATCTCTCTAGGACATTCAGAAGCCAAGTTATAAGCCCTCAAAGGTGTAACTGGACTACTTCTTTAAAGTGACACCAGGCCCGGTGACCTTTGGGACATGGTTTTACCCCCATAGGAATGTGCGATCATCATGAAACGTTCAGATCACTTACAACTCAATAGATTCTACCTTCCTGTAACGTTTCAGCCTGATTGGACCTTGTTTTCACACAAATGAACCCAGAATGATGTGAAATTGTGCTTCGTGCAACATAATTCTGGGTGCCATTTACAAACCTTAAGTGCTAATGACTCCATTCCTTTTTGAGGTTGTAGGGGCTGTTGATTGGAGTACACTAAAACAAACCTGATCTCTCTAGGACATTCAGAAGCCAAGTTATAAGCCCTCAAAGGTGTAACTGGACTACTTCTTTAAAGTGACACCAGGCCCGGTGACCTTTGGGACATGGTTTGACCCCCTATAGGAATGTGCGATAATCATGAAACGTTCAGATCACTTACAACTCAGTAGATTCTACCTTCTTGTAACGTTTCAGCCTGATTGGACCTTGTTTCCACACAAATGAACCCAGAATGATGTGAAATTGTGCTTCGTGCAACATAATTCTGGGTGCCATTTAAAAACCATAAGTGCTAATGACTCCATTCCTTTTTGAGGTTGTAGGGGCTGTTGATTGGAGTATACTAAAACAAACCTGATCTCTCTAGGACATTCAGAAGCCAAGTTATAAGCCCACAAAGGTGTAACTGGACTACTTCTTTAAATTGACACCAGATCCGGGGACCTTTGGGACATGGTTTGACCCCCTCTGGAAAGTGCTATCATCATGAAATGTTCAGATCACTTACAACTCAATAGATTCTACCTTCCTGTAACAATTCAGCCTGATTGGACCTTGTTTTCACACAAATGAACCCAGAATTATGTGAAGTTGTGCTTCGTGCAACATAATTCTGGGTGCCATTTAAAAACCATAAGTGCTAATGACTCCATTCCTTTTTGAGGTTGTAGGGGCTGTTGATTGGAGTACACTGAAACAAACCTGATATCTCTAGGACATTCAGAAGCCAAGTTATAAGCCCGCAAAGGTGTAACTGCACTATTTCTTTAAAGTGACACCAGGCCCGATGACCTTTGGGACATGGTTTGACCCCCTTAGGAAAGTGCTATCATCATGAAACGTTCAGATCACTTACAACTCAATAGATTCTACCTTCCTGTAACATTTCACCCTGATTGGACCTTGTTTTCACACAAATGAACCCAGAATGATGTGAAATTGTGCTTCGTGCAACATAATTCTGGGTGCCATTTACAAACCTTAAGTGCTAATGACTCCATTCCTTTTTGTGGTTCTAGGGGCTGTTGATTGGAGTACACTAAAACAAACCTGATCTCTCTAGGACATTCAGAAGCCAAGTTATAAGCCCACAAATGTGTAACTGGACTACTTCTTTAAATTGACACCAGATCCGGTGACCTTTGGGACATGGTTTGACCCCCTTAGGAAAGTGCTATCATCATGAAACGTTCAGATCGCTTACAACTCAATAGATTCTACCTTCCTGTAGCGTTTCAGCCTGATTGGACCTTGTTTTCACACAAATGAACCCAGAATGATGTGAAATTGTGCTTCGTGCAACATAATTCTGGGTGCCATTTACAAACCATAAGTGCTAATGACTCCATTCTTTTTTGTGGTTGTAGGGGCTGTTGATTGGAGAACACTAAAACAAACCTAACCTCTCTAGGACATTCAGAAGCCAAGTTATAAGCCCACAAAGGTGTAACTGGACTGCTTCTTTAAAGTGATACCAGGCCCGGTGACCTTTGGGACATGGTTTGACCCCCTATAGGAATGTGCGATCATCTTGAAACGTTCAGATCACTTACAACTCAATAGATTTTACCTTCCTGTAACGTTTCAGCCTGATTGGACCTTGTTTTCACACAAATGAACCCAGAATGATGTGAAATTGTGCTTCGTGCAACATAATTCTGGGTGCCATTTAAAAACCAAAAGTGCTAATGACTCCATTCCTTTTTGTGGTTGTAGGGGCTGTTGATTGGAGTATACTAAAACAAACCTGATCTCTCTAGGACATTCAGAAGCCAAGTTATAAGCCCACAAAGGTGTAACTGGACTACTTCTTTAAATTGACACCAGATCCGGGGACCTTTGGGACATGGTTTGACCCCCTCTGGAAAGTGCTATCATCATGAAATGTTCAGATCACTTACAACTCAATAGATTCTACCTTCCTGTAACATTTCAGCCTGATTGGACCTTGTTTTCACACAAATGAACCCAGAATGATGTGAAATTGTGCTTCGTGCAACATAATTCTGGGTGCCATTTAAAAACCATAAGTTCTAAAGACTCCATTGCTGTTTGTGGTTGTAGGGGCTGTTGATTGGAGTACACTAAAACAAACCTAACCTCTCTAGGACATTAAGAAGCCAAGTGATAAGCCCACAAAGGTGTAACTGGACTACTTCTTTAAAGTGACACCAGGCCCGGTGACCTTTGGGACATGGTTTTACCCCCTATAGGAATGTGCGATCATCTTGAAACGTTCAGATCACTTACAACTCAATAGATTCTACCTTCCTGTAACGTTTCAGCCGGATTGGACCTTGTTTTCACACAAATGAACCCAGAATGATGTGAAATTGTGCTTCGTGCAACATAATTCTGGGTGCCATTTACAAACCTTAAGTGCTAATGACTCCATTCCTTTTTGTGGTTGTAGGGGCTGTTGATTGGAGTACACTAAAACAAATCTGATCTCTCTTGGGCATTCTGAAGCCAAGTTATAGGCCCACAAATGTGTAACTGGACTACTTCTTTAAATTGACATGAGATCCGGTGACCTTTGGGACATGGTTTGACCCCCTTAGGAAAGTGCTATCATCATGACACGTTCAGATCCCTTACAACTCAATAGATTCTAACTTCCTGTAACGTTTCAGCCTGATTGGACCTTGTTTTCAAACAAATGAACCCAGAATGATGTGAAATTGTACTTCGTGCAACATAATTCTGGGTGCCATTTACAAACCATAAGTGCTAATGACTCCATTCCTTTTTGTGGTTGTAGGGGCTGTTGATTGGAGAACACTAAAACAAACCTAACCTCTCTAGGACATTCAGAAGCCAAGTTATAAGCCCACAAAGGTGTAAATGGACTACTTCTTTAAAGTGACACCAGGCCCGGTGACCTTTGGGACATGGTTTGACCCCCTTAGGAAAGTGCGATCATCTTGAAACGTTCAGATCACTTACAACTCAATAGATTCTACCGTCCTGTAACGTTTCAGCCTGATTGGACCTTGTTTTCACACAAATGAACCCAGAGTGATGTGAAATTGTGCTTCGTGCAACATAATTCTGGGTGCCATTTAAAAACCATAAGTGCTAATGACTCCATTCCTTTTTGTGGTTGTAGGGGCTGTTGATTGGAGTATACTAAAACAAACCTGATCTCTCTAGGACATTCAGAAGCCAAGTTATAAGCCCACAAATGTGTAACTGGACTACTTCTTTAAATTGACACCAGATCCGTTGACCTTTGGGACATGGTTTGACCCCCTTAGGAAAGTGCTATCATCATGAAACGTTCAGATCACTTACAACTCAATAGATTCTACCTTCTTGTAACGTTTCAGCCTGATTGGACCTTGTTTTCACAAAAATGGACCCAGAATTATGTGAAATTGTGCTTTGTGCAACATAATTCTGGGTGCCATTTAAAAACCATAAGTGCTAATGACTCCATTCCTTTTTGAGGTTGTAGGGGCTGTTGATTGGAGTACACTGAAACAAACCTGATATCTCTAGGACATTCAGAAGCCAAGTTATAAGCCCGCAAAGGTGTAACTGCACTATTTCTTCAAAGTGACACCAGGCCCGATGACCTTTGGGACATGGTTTGACCCCACTAGGAAAGTGCTATCATCATGAAACGTTCAGATCACTTACAACTCAATAGATTCTACCTTCCTGTAACATTTCAGCCTGATTGGACCTTGTTTTCACACAAATGAACCCAGAATGATGTGAAATTGTGCTTCGTGCAACATAATTCTGGGTGCCATTTACAAACCTTAAGTGCTAATGACTCCATTCCTTTTTGTGGTTGTAGGGGCTGTTGATTGGAGTACACTAAAACAAACCTGATCTCTCTAGGACATTCAGAAGCCAAGTTATAAGCCCACAAATGTGTAACTGGACTACTTCTTTAAATTGACACCAGATCCGGTGACCTTTGGGACATGGTTTGACCCCCTTAGGAAAGTGCTATCATCATGAAACGTTCAGATCGCTTACAACTCAATAGATTCTACCTTCCTGTAGCGTTTCAGCCTGATTGGACCTTGTTTTCACACAAATGAACCCAGAATGATGTGAAATTGTGCTTCGTGCAACATAATTCTGGGTGCCATTTACAAACCATAAGTGCTAATGACTCCATTCTTTTTTGTGGTTGTAGGGGCTGTTGATTGGAGAACACTAAAACTAACCTAACCTCTCTAGGACATTCAGAAGCCAAGTTATAAGCCCACAAAGGTGTAACTGGACTGCTTCTTTAAAGTGATACCAGGCCCGGTGACCTTTGGGACATGGTTTGACCCCCTATAGGAATGTGCGATCATCTTGAAACGTTCAGATCACTTACAACTCAATAGATTTTACCTTCCTGTAACGTTTCAGCCTGATTGGACCTTGTTTTCACACAAATGAACCCAGAATGATGTGAAATTGTGCTTCGTGCAACATAATTCTGGGTGCCATTTAAAAACCATAAGTGCTAATGACTCCATTCCTTTTTGTGGTTGTAGGGGCTGTTGATTGGAGTATACTAAAACAAACCTGATCTCTCTAGGACATTCAGAAGCCAAGTTATAAGCCCACAAAGGTGTAACTGGACTACTTCTTTAAATTGACACCAGATCCGGGGACCTTTGGGACATGGTTTGACCCCCTCTGGAAAGTGCTATCATCATGAAATGTTCAGATCACTTACAACTCAATAGATTCTACCTTCCTGTAACATTTCAGCCTGATTGGACCTTGTTTTCACACAAATGAACCCAGAATGATGTGAAATTGTGCTTCGTGCAACATAATTCTGGGTGCCATTTAAAAACCATAAGTTCTAAAGACTCCATTGCTGTTTGTGGTTGTAGGGGCTGTTGATTGGAGTACACTAAAACAAACCTAACCTCTCTAGGACATTCAGAAGCCAAGTGATAAGCCCACAAAGGTGTAACTGGACTACTTCTTTAAAGTGACACCAGGCCCGGTGACCTTTGGGACATGGTTTTACCCCCTATAGGAATGTGCGATCATCTTGAAACGTTCAGATCACTTACAACTCAATAGATTCTACCTTCCTGTAACGTTTCAGCCGGATTGGACCTTGTTTTCACACAAATGAACCCAGAATGATGTGAAATTGTGCTTCGTGCAACATAATTCTGGGTGCCATTTACAAACCTTAAGTGCTAATGACTCCATTCCTTTTTGTGGTTGTAGGGGCTGTTGATTGGAGTACACTAAAACAAATCTGATCTCTCTAGGGCATTCTGAAGCCAAGTTATAGGCCCACAAATGTGTAACTGGACTACTTCTTTAAATTGACATGAGATCCGGTGACCTTTGGGACATGGTTTGACCCCCTTAGGAAAGTGCTATCATCATGACACGTTCAGATCACTTACAACTCAATAGATTCTAACTTCCTGTAACGTTTCAGCCTGATTGGACCTTGTTTTCAAACAAATGAACCCAGAATGATGTGAAATTGTGCTTCGTGCAACATAATTCTGGGTGCCATTTACAAACCATAAGTGCTAATGACTCCATTCCTTTTTGTGGTTGTAGGGGCTGTTGATTGGAGAACACTAAAACAAACCTAACCTCTCTAGGACATTCAGAAGCCAAGTTATAAGCCCACAAAGGTGTAACTGGACTACTTCTTTAAAGTGACACCAGGCCCGGTGACCTTTGGGACATGGTTTGACCCCCTTAGGAAAGTGCGATCATCTTGAAACGTTCAGATCACTTACAACTCAATAGATTCTACCGTCCTGTAACGTTTCAGCCTGATTGGACCTTGTTTTCACACAAATGAACCCAGAGTGATGTGAAATTGTGCTTCGTGCAACATAATTCTGGGTGCCATTTAAAAACCATAAGTGCTAATGACTCCATTCCTTTTTGTGGTTGTAGGGGCTGTTGATTGGAGTATACTAAAACAAACCTGATCTCTCTAGGACATTCAGAAGCCAAGTTATAAGCCCACAAATGTGTAACTGGACTACTTCTTTAAATTGACACCAGATCCGTTGACCTTTGGGACATGGTTTGACCCCCTTAGGAAAGTGCTATCATCATGAAACGTTCAGATCACTTACAACTCAATAGATTCTACCTTCTTGTAACGTTTCAGCCTGATTGGACCTTGTTTTCACAAAAATGGACCCAGAATGATGTGAAACTGTGCTTCTTGCAACATAATTCTGGGTGCCATTTAAAAACCATAAGTGCTAATGACTCCATTCCTTTTTGAGGTTGTAGGGGCTGTTGATCATGGTTTGACCCCCTTAGGAAAGTGCTATCATCATGAAACATTCAGATCACTTACAACTCAATAGATTCTACCTTCCTGTAACATTTCAGCCTGATTGGACCTTGTTTTCACACAAATGAACCCAGAATGATGTGAAATTGTGCTTCGTGCAACATAATTCTGGGTGCCATTTAAAAACCATAAGTGCTAATGACTCCATTCCTTTTTGAGGTTGTAGGGGCTGTTGATTGGCGTACACTAAAACAAACCTGATCTCTCTAGGATATTCAGAAGCCAAGTTATAAGCCCTCAAAGGTGTAACTGGATGACTTCTTTAAAGTGACACCAGGCCCGGTGACCTTTGGGACATGGTTTGACCCCCTATAGGAATGTGCGATCATCATGAAACATTCAGATCACTTACAACTCAATAGATTCTACCTTCTTGTAACGTTTCAGCCTGATTGGACCTTGTTTTCACAAAAATGGACCCGGAACGTTGTGAAATTGTATTTCGTGCAACATAATTCTGGGTGCTATTTACAAACCATAAGTGCTAATGACTCCATTCATTTTTGTGGTTGTAGGGGCTGTTGGTTGGAGTACATTAAAACAAACCTGATCTCTCTAGGACATTCAGAAGCCAAGTTATAAGCCCACAAATGTGTAACTGGACTACTTCTTTAAATTGACACCAGATCCGGTGGCCTTTGGGACATGGTTTGACCCCCTTAGGAAAGTGCTATCATCATGAAACGTTCAGATCACTTACAACTCAATAGAGTCTACCTTCCTGTAACGTTTCAGCCTGATTGGACCTTGTTTTCACACAAATGAACCCAGAATGATGTGAAATTGTGCATAGTGCAGCATAATTCTGGGTGCCATTTAAAAAACATAAGTTCTAATGACTCCATTGCTTTTTGTGGTTGTAGGGGCTGTTGATTGGAGTACACTAAAACAAACCTAACCTCTCTAGGACATTAAGAAGCCAAGTTATAAGCCCACAAAGGTGTAACTGGACTACTTCTTTAAAGTGACACCAGGCCCGGTGACCTTTGGGACATGGTTTTACCCCCTATAGGAATGTGCGATCATCTTGAAACGTTCAGATCACTTACAACTCAATAGATTCTTCCGTCCTGTAACGTTTCAGCCTGATTGGACCTTGTTTTCACACAAATGAACCCAGAATGATGTGAAATTGTGCTTCGTGCAACATAATTCTGGGTGCCATTTAAAAACCATAAGTGCTAATGACTCCATTCCTTTTTGTGGTTGTAGGGGCTGTTGATTGGAGTACACTAAAACAAACCTGATCTCTCTAGGACATTCAGAAGCCAAGTTATAAGCCCACAAAGGTGTAACTGGACTACTTCTTTAAAGTGACACCAGGCCCGGTGACCTTTGGGACATGGTTTTACCCCCTATAGGAATGTGCCATCATCATGAAACGTTCAGATCACTTACAACTCAATAGATTCTACCTTCCTGTAACGTTTCAGCCCTATTGGACCTTGTGTTCACACAAATGAACCCAGAATGATGTGAAATTGTGCTTCGTGCAACATAATTCTGGGTGCCATTTAAAAACCATAAGTGCTAATGACTCCATTCCTTTTTGTGGTTGTAGGGGCTGTTGATTGGAGTATACTAAAACAAACCTGATCTCTCTAGGACATTCAGAAGCCAAGTTATAAGCCCACAAAGGTGTAACTGGACTACTTCTTTAAAGTGACACCAGGCCCGGTGACCTTTGGGGCATGGTTTGACCCCCTATAGGAATGTGTGATCATCTTGAAACGTTCAGATCACTTACAACTCAATAGATTCTACCTTCTTGTAGCGTTTCAGCCTGATTGGACCTTGTTTCCACACAAATGAACCCAGAATGATGTGAAATTGTGCTTCGTGCAACATAATTCTGGGTGCCATTTACAAACCATAAGTGCTAATGACTCCATTCCTTTTTGTGGTTGTAGGGGCTGTTGATTGGAGTACACTAAAACAAACCTGATCTCTCTAGGACATTCAGAAGCCAAGTTATAAGCCCACAAATGTGTAACTGGACTACTTCTTTAAAGTGACACCAGGCCCGGTGACCTTTGGGACATGGTTTTACCCCCTATAGGAATGTGCGATCATCTTGAAACGTTCAGATCCCTTACAACTCAATAGATTCTACCTTCTTGTAGCGTTTCAGCCTGATTGGACCTTGTTTTCACACAAATGGACCCAGAATGATGTGAAATTGTGCTTCGTGCAACATAATTCTGGGTGCCATTTACAAACCTTAAGTGCTAATGACTCCATTCCTTTTTGAGGTTGTAGGGGCTGTTGATTGGAGTACACTAAAACAAAACTGATCTCTCTAGGACATTCAGAAGCCAAGTTATAAGCCCTCAAAGGTGTAACTGGACTACTTCTTTAAAGTGACACCAGGCCCGGTGACCTTTGGGACATGGTTTGACCCCCTATAGGAATGTGCGATCATCATGAAACGTTCAGATCACTTACAACTCAGTAGATTCTACCTTCTTGTAACGTTTCAGCCTGATTGGACCTTGTTTCCACACAAATGAACCCAGAATGATGTGAAATTGTGCTTCGTGCAACATAATTCTGGGTGCCATTTAAAAACCATAAGTGCTAATGACTCCATTTCTTTTTGAGGTTGTAGGGGCTGTTGATTGGAGTATACTAAAACAAACCTGATCTCTCTAGGACATTCAGAAGCCAAGTTATAAGCCCACAAAGGTGTAACTGGACTACTTCTTTAAATTGACACCAGATCCGGGGACCTTTGGGACATGGTTTGACCCCCTCTGGAAAGTGCTATCATCATGAAATGTTCAGATCACTTACAACTCAATAGATTCTACCTTCCTGTAACATTTCAGCCTGATTGGACCTTGTTTTCACACAAATGAACCCAGAATTATGTGAAGTTGTGCTTCGTGCAACATAATTCTGGGTGCCATTTAAAAACCATAAGTGCTAATGACTCCATTCCTTTTTGAGGTTGTAGGGGCTGTTGATTGGAGTACACTGAAACAAACCTGATATCTCTAGGACATTCAGAAGCCAAGTTATAAGCCCTCAAAGGTGTAACTGCACTATTTCTTTAAAGTGACACCAGGCCCGATGACCTTTGGGACATGGTTTGACCCCCTTAGGAAAGTGCTATCATCATGAAACGTTCAGATCACTTACAACTCAATAGATTCTACCTTCCTGTAACATTTCAGCCTGATTGGACCTTGTTTTCACACAAATGAACCCAGAATGATGTGAAATTGTGCTTCGTGCAACATAATTCTGGGTGCCATTTACAAACCTTAAGTGCTAATGACTCCATTCCTTTTTGTGGTTGTAGGGGCTGTTGATTGGAGTACACTAAAACAAACCTGATATCTCTAGGACATTCAGAAGCCAAGTTATAAGCCCACAAATGTGTAACTGGACTACTTCTTTAAATTGACACCAGATCCGGTGACCTTTGGGACATGGTTTGACCCCCTTAGGAAAGTGCTATCATCATGAAACGTTCAGATCGCTTACAACTCAATAGATTCTACCTTCCTGTAGCGTTTCAGCCTGATTGGACCTTGTTTTCACACAAATGAACCCAGAATGATGTGAAATTGTGCTTCGTGCAACATAATTCTGGGTGCCATTTAAAAACCATAAGTGCTAATGACTCCATTCCTTTTTGTGGTTGTAGGGGCTGTTGATTGGAGTACACTAAAACAAACCTAACCTCTCTAGGACATTCAGAAGCCAAGTTATAAGCCCACAAAGGTGTAACTGGACTGCTTCTTTAAAGTGATACCAGGCCCGGTGACCTTTGGGACATGGTTTGACCCCCTATAGGAATGTGCGATCATCTTGAAACGTTCAGATCACTTACAACTCAATAGATTTTACCTTCCTGTAACGTTTCAGCCTGATTGGACCTTGTTTTCACACAAATGAACCCAGAATGATGTGAAATTGTGCTTCGTGCAACATAATTCTGGGTGCCATTTAAAAACCATAAGTGCTAATGACTCCATTCCTTTTTGTGGTTGTAGGGGCTGTTGATTGGAGTATACTAAAACAAACCTGATCTCTCTAGGACATTCAGAAGCCAAGTTATAAGCCCACAAAGGTGTAACTGGACTACTTCTTTAAATTGACACCAGATCCGGGGACCTTTGGGACATGGTTTGACCCCCTCTGGAAAGTGCTATCATCATGAAATGTTCAGATCACTTACAACTCAATAGATTCTACCTTCCTGTAACATTTCAGCCTGATTGGCCCTTGTTTTCACACAAATGAACCCAGAATGATGTGAAATTGTGCTTCGTGCAACATAATTATGGGTGCCATTTACAAACCATAAGTGCTAATGACTCCATTCCTTTTTGTGGTTGTAGGGGCTGTTGATTGGAGTACACTAAAACAAACCTGATCTCTCTAGGACATTCAGAAGCCAAGTTATAAGCCCACAAATGTGTAACTGGACTACTTCTTTAAAGTGACACCAGGCCCGGTGACCTTTGGGACATGGTTTTACCCCCTATAGGAATGTGCGATCATCTTGAAACGTTCAGATCCGTTACAACTCAATAGATTCTACCTTCTTGTAGCGTTTCAGCCTGATTGGACCTTGTTTTCACACAAATGGACCCAGAATGATGTGAAATTGTGCTTCGTGCAACATAATTCTGGGTGCCATTTACAAACCTTAAGTGCTAATGACTCCATTCCTTTTTGAGGTTGTAGGGGCTGTTGATTGGAGTACACTAAAACAAACCTGATCTCTCTAGGACATTCAGAAGCCAAGTTATAAGCCCTCAAAGGTGTAACTGGACTACTTCTTTAAAGTGACACCAGGCCCGGTGACCTTTGGGACATGGTTTGACCCCCTATAGGAATGTGCGATCATCATGAAACGTTCAGATCACTTACAACTCAGTAGATTCTACCTTCTTGTAACGTTTCAGCCTGATTGGACCTTGTTTCCACACAAATGAACCCAGAATGATGTGAAATTGTGCTTCGTGCAACATAATTCTGGGTGCCATTTAAAAACCATAAGTGCTAATGACTCCATTCCTTTTTGAGGTTGTAGGGGCTGTTGATTGGAGTATACTAAAACAAACCTGATCTCTCTAGGACATTCAGAAGCCAAGTTATAAGCCCACAAAGGTGTAACTGGACTACTTCTTTAAATTGACACCAGATCCGGGGACCTTTGGGACATGGTTTGACCCCCTCTGGAAAGTGCTATCATCATGAAATGTTCAGATCACTTACAACTCAATAGATTCTACCTTCCTGTAACATTTCAGCCTGATTGGACCTTGTTTTCACACAAATGAACCCAGAATTATGTGAAATTGTGCTTCGTGCAACATAATTCTGGGTGCCATTTAAAAACCATAAGTGCTAATGACTCCATTCCTTTTTGAGGTTGTAGGGGCTGTTGATTGGAGTACACTGAAACAAACCTGATATCTCTAGGACATTCAGAAGCCAAGTTATAAGCCCGCAAAGGTGTAACTGCACTATTTCTTTAAAGTGACACCAAGCCCGATGACCTTTGGGACATGGTTTGACCCCCTTAGGAAAGTGCTATCATCATGAAACGTTCAGATCACTTACAACTCAATAGATTCTACCTTCCTGTAACATTTCAGCCTGATTGGACCTTGTTTTCACACAAATGAACCCAGAATGATGTGAAATTGTGCTTCGTGCAACATAATTCTGGGTGCCATTTACAAACCTTAAGTGCTAATGACTCCATTCCTTTTTGTGGTTGTAGGGGCTGTTGATTGGAGTACACTAAAACAAACCTGATCTCTCTAGGACATTCAGAAGCCAAGTTATAAGCCCACAAATGTGTAACTGGACTACTTCTTTAAATTGACACCAGATCCGGTGACCTTTGGGACATGGTTTGACCCCATTAGGAAAGTGCTATCATCATGAAACGTTCAGATCGCTTACAACTCAATAGATTCTACCTTCCTGTAGCGTTTCAGCCTGATTGGACCTTGTTTTCACACAAATGAACCCAGAATGATGTGAAATTGTGCTTCGTGCAACATAATTCTGGGTGCCATTTACAAACCATAAGTGCTAATGACTCCATTCTTTTTTGTGGTTGTAGGGGCTGTTGATTGGAGAACACTAAAACAAACCTAACCTCTCTAGGACATTCAGAAGCCAAGTTATAAGCCCACAAAGGTGTAACTGGACTGCTTCTTTAAAGTGATACCAGGCCCGGTGACCTTTGGGACATGGTTTGACCCCCTATAGGAATGTGCGATCATCTTGAAACGTTCAGATCACTTACAACTCAATAGATTTTACCTTCCTGTAACGTTTCAGCCTGATTGGACCTTGTTTTCACACAAATGAACCCAGAATGATGTGAAATTGTGCTTCGTGCAACATAATTCTGGGTGCCATTTAAAAACCATAAGTGCTAATGACTCCATTCCTTTTTGTGGTTGTAGGGGCTGTTGATTGGAGTATACTAAAACAAACCTGATCTCTCTAGGACATTCAGAAGCCAAGTTATAAGCCCACAAAGGTGTAACTGGACTACTTCTTTAAATTGACACCAGATCCGGGGACCTTTGGGACATGGTTTGACCCCCTCTGGAAAGTGCTATCATCATGAAATGTTCAGATCACTTACAACTCAATAGATTCTACCTTCCTGTAACATTTCAGCCTGATTGGACCTTGTTTTCACACAAATGAACCCAGAATGATGTGAAATTGTGCTTCGTGCAACATAATTCTGGGTGCCATTTAAAAACCATACGTTCTAAAGACTCCATTGCTGTTTGTGGTTGTAGGGGCTGTTGATTGGAGTACACTAAAACAAACCTAACCTCTCTAGGACATTCAGAAGCCAAGTGATAAGCCCACAAAGGTGTAACTGGACTACTTCTTTAAAGTGACACCAGGCCCGGTGACCTTTGGGACATGGTTTTACCCCCTATAGGAATGTGCGATCATCTTGAAACGTTCAGATCACTTACAACTCAATAGATTCTACCTTCCTGTAACGTTTCAGCCGGATTGGACCTTGTTTTCACACAAATGAACCCAGAATGATGTGAAATTGTGCTTCGTGCAACATAATTCTGGGTGCCATTTACAAACCTTAAGTGCTAATGACTCCATTCCTTTTTGTGGTTGTAGGGGCTGTTGATTGGAGTACACTAAAACAAATCTGATCTCTCTAGGGCATTCTGAAGCCAAGTTATAGGCCCACAAATGTGTAACTGGACTACTTCTTTAAATTGACATGAGATCCGGTGACCTTTGGGACATGGTTTGACCCCCTTAGGAAAGTGCTATCATCATGACACGTTCAGATCACTTACAACTCAATAGATTCTAACTTCCTGTAACGTTTCAGCCTGATTGGACCTTGTTTTCAAACAAATGAACCCAGAATGATGTGAAATTGTGCTTCGTGCAACATAATTCTGGGTGCCATTTACAAACCATAAGTGCTAATGACTCCATTCCTTTTTGTGGTTGTAGGGGCTGTTGATTGGAGAACACTAAATTAAACCTAACCTCTCTAGGACATTCAGAAGCCAAGTTATAAGCCCACAAAGGTGTAACTGGACTAATTCTTTAATGTGACACCAGGCCCGGTGACCTTTGGGACATGGTTTGACCCCCTTAGGAAAGTGCGATCATCTTGAAACGTTCAGATCACTTACAACTCAATAGATTCTACCGTCCTGTAACGTTTCAGCCTGATTGGACCTTGTTTTCACACAAATGAACCCAGAGTGATGTGAAATTGTGCTTCGTGCAACATAATTCTGGGTGCCATTTAAAAACCATAAGTGCTAATGACTCCATTCCTTTTTGTGGTTGTAGGGGCTGTTGATTGGAGTATACTAAAACAAACCTGATCTCTCTAGGACATTCAGAAGCCAAGTTATAAGCCCACAAATGTGTAACTGGACTACTTCTTTAAATTGACACCAGATCCGTTGACCTTTGGGACATGGTTTGACCCCCTTAGGAAACTGCTATCATCATGAAACGTTCAGATCACTTAAAACTCAATAGATTCTACCTTCTTGTAACGTTTCAGCCTGATTGGACCTTGTTTTCACAAAAATGGACCCAGAATGATGTGAAATTGTGCTTCGTGCAACATAATTCTGGGTGCCATTTAAAAACCATAAGTGCTAATGACTCCATTCCTTTTTGAGTTTGTAGGGGCTGTTGATCATGGTTTGACCCCCTTAGGAAATTGCTATCATCATGAAACATTCAGATCACTTACAACTCAATAGATTCTACCTTCCTGTAACATTTCAGCCTGATTGGACCTTGTTTTCACACAAATGAACCCAGAATGATGTGAAATTGTGCTTCGTGCAACATAATTCTGGGTGCCATTTAAAAACCATAAGTGCTAATGACTCCATTCCTTTTTGAGTTTGTAGGGGCTGTTGATTGGCGTACACTAACACAAACCTGATCTCTCTAGGATATTCAGAAGCCAAGTTATAAGCCCTCAAAGGTGTAACTGGACTACTTCTTTAAAGTGACACCAGGCCCGGTGACCTTTGGGACATGGTTTGACCCCCTATAGGAATGTGCGATCATCATGAAACATTCAGATCACTTACAACTCAATAGATTCTACCTTCTTGTAACGTTTTAGCCTGATTGGACCTTGTTTTCACAAAAATGGACCCGGAATGTTGTGAAATTGTATTTCGTGCAATATAATTCTGGGTGCCATTTACAAACCATAAGTGCTAATGACTCCATTCCTTTTTGTGGTTGTAGGGGCTGTTGGTTGGAGTACATTAAAACAAACCTGATCTCTCTAGGACATTCAGAAGCCAAGTTATAAGCCCACAAATGTGTAACTGGACTACTTCTTTAAATTGACACCAGATCCGGTGACCTTTGGGACATGGTTTGACCCCCTTATGCTATCATCATGAAACGTTCAGATCACTTACAACTCAATAGAGTCTACCTTCCTGTAACGTTTCAGCCTGATTGGACCTTGTTTTCACACAAATGAACCCAGAATGATGTGAAATTGTGCTTAGTGCAGCATAATTCTGGGTGCCATTTAAAAAACATAAGTTCTAATGACTCCATTGCTTTTTGTGGTTGTAGGGGCTGTTGATTGGAGTACACTAAAACAAACCTAACCTCTCTAGGACATTAAGAAGCCAAGTTATAAGCCCACAAAGGTGTAACTGGACTACTTCTTTAAAGTGACACCAGGCCCGGTGACCTTTGGGACATGGTTTTACCCCCTATAGGAATGTGCGATCATCTTTAAACGTTCAGATCACTTACAACTCAATAGATTCTACCTTCCTGTAACGTTTCAGCCTGATTGGACCTTGTTTTCACACAAATGAACAAGGAATGATGTGAAATTGTGCTTCGTGCAACATAATTCTGGGTGCCATTTAAAAACCATAAGTGCTAATGACTCCATTCCTTTTTGTGGTTGTAGGGGCTGTTGATTGGAGTACACTAAAACAAACCTGATCTCTCTAGGACATTCAGAAGCCAAGTTATAAGCCCTCAAAGGTGTAACTGGACTACTTCTTTAAAGTGACACCAGGCCCGGTGACCTTTGGGACATGGTTTTACCCCCTATAGGAATGTGCGATCATCATGAAACGTTCAGATCACTTACAACTCAATAGATTCTACCTTCCTGTAACGTTTCAGCCTGATTGGACCTTGTGTTCACACAAATGAACCCAGAATGATGTGAAATTGTGCTTCGTGCAACATAATTCTGGGTGCCATTTAAAAACCATAAGTGCTAATGACTCCATTCCTTTTTGTGGTTGTAGGGGCTGTTGATTGGAGTTTACTAAAACAAACCTGATCTCTCTAGGACATTCAGAAGCCAAGTTATAAGCCCACAAAGGTGTAACTGGACTACTTCTTTAAAGTGACACCAGGCCCGGTGACCTTTGGGGCATGGTTTGACCCCCTATAGGAATGTGTGATCATCTTGAAACGTTCAGATCACTTACAACTCAATAGATTCTACCTTCTTGTAGCGTTTCAGCCTGATTGGACCTTGTTTCCACACAAATGAACCCAGAATGATGTGAAATTGTGCTTCGTGCAACATAATTCTGGGTGCCATTTACAAACCATAAGTGCTAATGACTCCATTCCTTTTTGTGGTTGTAGGGGCTGTTGATTGGAGTACACTAAAACAAACCTGATCTCTCTAGGACATTCAGAAGCCAAGTTATAAGCCCACAAATGTGTAACTGGACTACTTCTTTAAAGTGACACCAGGCCCGGTGACCTTTGGGACATGGTTTTACCCCCTATAGGAATGTGCGATCATCTTGAAACGTTCAGATCCCTTACAACTCAATAGATTCTACCTTCTTGTAGCGTTTCAGCCTGATTGGACCTTGTTTTCACACAAATGGACCCAGAATGATGTGAAATTGTGCTTCGTGCAACATAATTCTGGGTGCCATTTACAAACCTTAAGTGCTAATTACTCCATTCCTTTTTGAGGTTGTAGGGGCTGTTGATTGGAGTACACTAAAACAAACCTGATCTCTCTAGGACATTCAGAAGCCAAGTTATAAGCCCTCAAAGGTGTAACTGGACTACTTCTTTAAAGTGACACCAGGCCCGGTGACCTTTGGGACATGGTTTGACCCCCTATAGGAATGTGCGATCATCATGAAACGTTCAGATCACTTACAACTCAGTAGATTCTACCTTCTTGTAACGTTTCAGCCTGATTGGACCTTGTTTCCACACAAATGAACCCAGAATGATGTGAAAGTGTGCTTCGTGCAACATAATTCTGGGTGCCATTTAAAAACCATAAGTGCTAATGACTCCATTCCTTTTTGAGGTTGTAGGGGCTGTTGATTGGAGTATACTAAAACAAACCTGATCTCTCTAGGACATTCAGAAGCCAAGTTATAAGCCCACAAAGGTGTAACTGGACTACTTCTTTAAATTGACACCAGATCCGGGGACCTTTGGGACATGGTTTGACCCCCTCTGGAAAGTGCTATCATCATGAAATGTTCAGATCACTTACAACTCAATAGATTCTACCTTCCTGTAACATTTCAGCCTGATTGGACCTTGTTTTCACACAAATGAACCCAGAATTATGTGAAGTTGTGCTTCGTGCAACATAATTCTGGGTGCCATTTAAAAACCATAAGTGCTAATGACTCCAGTCCTTTTTGAGGTTGTAGGGGCTGTTGATTGGAGTACACTTAAACAAACCTGATATCTCTAGGACATTCAGAAGCCAAGTTATAAGCCCTCAAAGGTGTAACTGCACTATTTCTTTAAAGTGACACCAGGCCCGATGACCTTTGGGACATGGTTTGACCCCCTTAGGAAAGTGCTATCATCATGAAACGTTCAGATCACTTACAACTCAATATATTCTACCTTCCTGTAACATTTCAGCCTGATTGGACCTTGTTTTCACACAAATGAACCCAGAATGATGTGAAATTGTGCTTCGTGCAACATAATTCTGGGTGCCATTTACAAACCTTAAGTGCTAATGACTCCATTCCTTTTTGTGGTTGTAGGGGCTGTTGATTGGAGTACACTAAAACAAACCTGATCTCTCTAGGACATTCAGAAGCCAAGTTATAAGCCCACAAATGTGTAACTGGACTACTTCTTTAAAGTGACACCAGGCCCGGTGACCTTTGGGACATGGTTTGACCCCCTTAGGAAAGTGCTATCATCATGAAACGTTCAGATCGCTTACAACTCAATAGATTCTACCTTCCTGTAGCGTTTCAGCCTGATTGGACCTTGTTTTCACACAAATGAACCCAGAATGATGTGAAATTGTGCTTCGTGCAACATAATTCTGGGTGCCATTTACAAACCATAAGTGCTAATGACTCCATTCTTTTTTGTGGTTGTAGGGGCTGTAGATTGGAGAACACTCAAACAAACCTAACCTCTCTAGGACATTCAGAAGCCAAGTTATAAGCCCACAAAGGTGTAACTGGACTGCTTCTTTAAAGTGATACCAGGCCCGGTGACCTTTGGGACATGGTTTGACCCCCTATAGGAATGTGCGATCATCTTGAAACGTTCAGATCACTTACAACTCAATAGATTTTACCTTCCTGTAACGTTTCAGCCTGATTGGACCTTGTTTTCACACAAATGAACCCAGAATGATGTGAAATTGTGCTTCGTGCAACATAATTCTGGGTGCCATTTACAAACCTTAAGTGCCAATGACTCCATTCCTTTTTGTGGTTGTAGGGGCTGTTGATTGGAGTACACTAAAACAAACCTGATCTCTCTAGGACATTCAGAAGCCAAGTTATAAGCCCACAAATGTGTAACTGGACTACTTCTTTAAATTGACACCAGATCCGGTGACCTTTGGGACATGGTTTGACCCCCTTAGGAAAGTGCTATCATCATGAAACGTTCAGATCGCTTACAACTCAATAGATTCTACCTTCCTGTAGCGTTTCAGCCTGATTGGACCTTGTTTTCACACAAATGAACCCAGAATGATGTGAAATTGTGCTTCGTGCAACATAATTCTGGGTGCCATTTACAAACCATAAGTGCTAATGACTCCATTCTTTTTTGTGGTTGTAGGGGCTGTTGATTGGAGAACACTAAAACAAACCTAACCTCTCTAGGACATTCAGAAGCCAAGTTATAAGCCCACAAAGGTGTAACTGGACTGCTTCTTTAAAGTGATACCAGGCCCGGTGACCTTTGGGACATGGTTTGACCCCCTATAGGAATGTGCGATCATCTTGAAACGTTCAGATCACTTACAACTCAATAGATTTTACCTTCCTGTAACGTTTCAGCCTGATTGGACCTTGTTTTCACACAAATGAACCCAGAATGATGTGAAATTGTGCTTCGTGCAACATAATTCTGGGTGCCATTTAAAAACCATAAGTGCTAATGACTCCATTCCTTTTTGTGGTTGTAGGGGCTGTTGATTGGAGTATACTAAAACAAACCTGATCTCTCTAGGACATTCAGAAGCCAAGTTATAAGCCCACAAAGGTGTAACTGGACTACTTCTTTAAATTGACACCAGATCCGGGGACCTTTGGGACATGGTTTGACCCCCTCTGGAAAGTGCTATCATCATGAAATGTTCAGATCACTTACAACTCAATAGATTCTACCTTCCTGTAACATTTCAGCCTGATTGGCCCTTGTTTTCACACAAATGAACCCAGAATGATGTGAAATTGTGCTTCGTGCAACATAATTATGGGTGCCATTTAAAAACCATAAGTGCTAATGACGCCATTCCTTTTTGAGGTTGTAGGGGCTGTTGATTGGAGTACACTAAAACAAACCTGATCTCTCTAGGACATTCAGAAGCCAAGTTATAAGCCCTCAAAGGTGTAACTGGACTACTTCTTTAAAGTGACACCAGGCCCGGTGACCTTTGGGACATGGTTTGACCCCCTTAGGAAAGTGCTATCATCATGAAACGTTCAGATCACTTACAACTCAATAGATTCTACCTTCCTGTAACATTTCAGCCTGATCGGACCTTGTTTTCACACAAATGAACCCAGAATGATGTGAAATTGTGCTTCGTGCAACATAATTCTGGGTGCCATTTACAAACCTTAAGTGCTAATGACTCCATTCCTTTTTGTGGTTGTAGGGGCTGTTGATTGGAGTACACTAAAACAAACCTGATCTCTCTAGGACATTCAGAAGCCAAGTTATAAGCCCACAAATGTGTAACTGAACTACTTCTTTAAATTGACACCAGATCCGGTGACCTTTGGGACATGGTTTGACCCACTTAGTAAAGCGCTATCATCATGAAACGTTCAGATCACTTACAACTCAATAGACTCTACCTTCCTGTAACGTTTCAGCCTGATTGGACCTTGTTTTCACACAAATGAACCCAGAATGATGTGAAATTGTGCTTCGTGCAACATAATTCTGGGTGCCATTTACAAACCATAAGTGCTAATGACTCCATTCTTTTTTGTGGTTGTAGGGGCTGTTGATTGGAGAACACTAAAACAAACCTAACCTCTCTAGGACATTCAGAAGCCAAGTTATAAGTCCACAAAGGTTTAACTGGACTGCTTCTTTAAAGTGATACCAGGCCCGGTGACCTTTGGGACATGGTTTGACCCCCTATAGGAATGTGCGATCATCTTGAAACGTTCAGATCACTTACAACTCAATAGATTTTACCTTCCTGTAACGTTTCAGCCTGATTGGACCTTGCTTTCACACAAATGAACCCAGAATGATGTGAAATTGTGCTTCGTGCAACATAATTCTGGGTGCCATTTAAAAACCATAAGTGCTAATGACTCCATTCCTTTTTGTGGTTGTAGGGGCTGTTGATTGGAGTATACTAAAACAAACCTGATCTCTCTAGGACATTCAGAAGCCAAGTTATAAGCCCACAAAGGTGTAACTGGACTACTTCTTTAAATTGACACCAGATCCGGGGACCTTTGGGACATGGTTTGACCCCCTCTGGAAAGTGCTATCATCATGAAATGTTCAGATCACTTACAACTCAATAGATTCTACCTTCCTGTAACATTTCAGCCTGATTGGACCTTGTTTTCACACAAATGAACCCAGAATGATTTGAAATTGTGCTTCGTGCAACATAATTATGGGTGCCATTTAAAAACCATAAGTGCTAAAGACGCCATTCCTTTTTGAGGTTGTAGGGGCTGTTGATTGGAGTACACTAAAACAAACCTGATCTCTCTAGGACATTCAGAAGCCAAGTTATAAGCCCTCAAAGGTGTAACTGGACTACTTCTTTAAAGTGACACCAGGCCCGGTGACCTTTGGGACATGGTTTGACCCCCTTAGGAAAGTGCTATCATCATGAAACGTTCAGATCACTTACAACTCAATAGATTCTACCTTCCTGTAACGTTTCAGCCTGATTGGACCTTGTTTTCACACAAATGAACCCAGAATGATGTGAAATTGTGCTTCGTGCAACATAATTCTGGGTGCCATTTACAAACCTTAAGTGCTAATGACTCCATTCCTTTTTGTGGTTGTAGGGGCTGTTGATTGGAGTACACTAAAACAAACCTGATCTCTCTAGGACATTCAGAAGCCAAGTTATAAGCCCACAAATGTGTAACTGAACTACTTCTTTAAATTGACACCAGATCCGGTGACCTTTGGGACATGGTTTGACCCCCTTAGGAAAGCGCTATCATCATGAAACGTTCAGATCACTTACAACTCAATAGACTCTACCTTCCTGTAACGTTTCAGCCTGATTGGACCTTGTTTTCACTCAAATGGACCCAGAATGATGTGAAATTGTGCTTCGTGCAACATAATTCTGGGTGCCATTTACAAACCATAAGTGCTAATCACTCCATTCCTTTTTGTGGTTGTAGAGGCTGTTGATTGGAGTACACTAAAACAAACCTGATCTCTCTAGGACATTCAGAAGCCAAGTTATAAGCCCTCAAAGGTGTAACTGGACTACTTCTTTAAAGTGACACCAGGCCCGGTGACCTTTGGGACATGGTTTGACCCCCTATAGGAATGTGCGATCATCATGAAACGTTCAGATCACTTACAACTCAATAGATTCTACCTTCTTGTAACGTTTCAGCCTGATTGGACCTTGTTTTCACACAAATGAAACCAGAATGATGTGAAATTGTGCTTCGTGCAACATAATTCTGGGTGCCATTTACAAACCATAAGTGCTAATGACTCCATTCCTTTTTGTGGTTGTAGGGGCTGTTGGTTGGAGTACATTAAAACAAACCTGATCTCTCTGGGACATTCAGAAGCCAAGTTATAAGCCCACAAATGTGTAACTGGACTACTTCTTTAAAGTGACACCAGGCCCGGTGACCTTTGGGACATGGTTTGACCCCCTTAGGAAAGTGCTATCATCATGAAACGTTCAGATCGCTTACAACTCAATAGATTCTACCTTCCTGTAGCGTTTCAGCCTGATTGGACCTTGTTTTCACACAAATGAACCCAGAATGATGTGAAATTGTGCTTCGTGCAACATAATTCTGGGTGCCATTTACAAACCATAAGTGCTAATGACTCCATTCTTTTTTGTGGTTGTAGGGGCTGTAGATTGGAGAACACTCAAACAAACCTAACCTCTCTAGGACATTCAGAAGCCAAGTTATAAGCCCACAAAGGTGTAACTGGACTGCTTCTTTAAAGTGATACCAGGCCCGGTGACCTTTGGGACATGGTTTGACCCCCTATAGGAATGTGCGATCATCTTGAAACGTTCAGATCACTTACAACTCAATAGATTTTACCTTCCTGTAACGTTTCAGCCTGATTGGACCTTGTTTTCACACAAATGAACCCAGAATGATGTGAAATTGTGCTTCGTGCAACATAATTCTGGGTGCCATTTACAAACCTTAAGTGCTAATGACTCCATTCCTTTTTGTGGTTGTAGGGGCTGTTGATTGGAGTACACTAAAACAAACCTGATCTCTCTAGGACATTCAGAAGCCAAGTTATAAGCCCACAAATGTGTAACTGGACTACTTCTTTAAATTGACACCAGATCCGGTGACCTTTGGGACATGGTTTGACCCCCTTAGGAAAGTGCTATCATCATGAAACGTTCAGATCGCTTACAACTCAATAGATTCTACCTTCCTGTAGCGTTTCAGCCTGATTGGACCTTGTTTTCACACAAATGAACCCAGAATGATGTGAAATTGTGCTTCGTGCAACATAATTCTGGGTGCCATTTACAAACCATAAGTGCTAATGACTCCATTCTTTTTTGTGGTTGTAGGGGCTGTTGATTGGAGAACACTAAAACAAACCTAACCTCTCTAGGACATTCAGAAGCCAAGTTATAAGCCCACAAAGGTGTAACTGGACTGCTTCTTTAAAGTGATACCAGGCCCGGTGACCTTTGGGACATGGTTTGACCCCCTATAGGAATGTGCGATCATCTTGAAACGTTCAGATCACTTACAACTCAATAGATTTTACCTTCCTGTAACGTTTCAGCCTGATTGGACCTTGTTTTCACACAAATGAACCCAGAATGATGTGAAATTGTGCTTCGTGCAACATAATTCTGGGTGCCATTTAAAAACCATAAGTGCTAATGACTCCATTCCTTTTTGTGGTTGTAGGGGCTGTTGATTGGAGTATACTAAAACAAACCTGATCTCTCTAGGACATTCAGAAGCCAAGTTATAAGCCCACAAAGGTGTAACTGGACTACTTCTTTAAATTGACACCAGATCCGGGGACCTTTGGGACATGGTTTGACCCCCTCTGGAAAGTGCTATCATCATGAAATGTTCAGATCACTTACAACTCAATAGATTCTACCTTCCTGTAACATTTCAGCCTGATTGGCCCTTGTTTTCACACAAATGAACCCAGAATGATGTGAAATTGTGCTTCGTGCAACATAATTATGGGTGCCATTTAAAAACCATAAGTGCTAATGACGCCATTCCTTTTTGAGGTTGTAGGGGCTGTTGATTGGAGTACACTAAAACAAACCTGATCTCTCTAGGACATTCAGAAGCCAAGTTATAAGCCCTCAAAGGTGTAACTGGACTACTTCTTTAAAGTGACACCAGGCCCGGTGACCTTTGGGACATGGTTTGACCCCCTTAGGAAAGTGCTATCATCATGAAACGTTCAGATCACTTACAACTCAATAGATTCTACCTTCCTGTAACATTTCAGCCTGATTGGACCTTGTTTTCACACAAATGAACCCAGAATGATGTGAAATTGTGCTTCGTGCAACATAATTCTGGGTGCCATTTACAAACCTTAAGTGCTAATGACTCCATTCCTTTTTGTGGTTGTAGGGGCTGTTGATTGGAGTACACTAAAACAAACCTGATCTCTCTAGGACATTCAGAAGCCAAGTTATAAGCCCACAAATGTGTAACTGAACTACTTCTTTAAATTGACACCAGATCCGGTGACCTTTGGGACATGGTTTGACCCACTTAGTAAAGCGCTATCATCATGAAACGTTCAGATCACTTACAACTCAATAGACTCTACCTTCCTGTAACGTTTCAGCCTGATTGGACCTTGTTTTCACACAAATGAACCCAGAATGATGTGAAATTGTGCTTCGTGCAACATAATTCTGGGTGCCATTTACAAACCATAAGTGCTAATGACTCCATTCTTTTTTGTGGTTGTAGGGGCTGTTGATTGGAGAACACTAAAACAAACCTAACCTCTCTAGGACATTCAGAAGCCAAGTTATAAGTCCACAAAGGTGTAACTGGACTGCTTCTTTAAAGTGATACCAGGCCCGGTGACCTTTGGGACATGGTTTGACCCCCTATAGGAATGTGCGATCATCTTGAAACGTTCAGATCACTTACAACTCAATAGATTTTACCTTCCTGTAACGTTTCAGCCTGATTGGACCTTGCTTTCACACAAATGAACCCAGAATGATGTGAAATTGTGCTTCGTGCAACATAATTCTGGGTGCCATTTAAAAACCATAAGTGCTAATGACTCCATTCCTTTTTGTGGTTGTAGGGGCTGTTGATTGGAGTATACTAAAACAAACCTGATCTCTCTAGGACATTCAGAAGCCAAGTTATAAGCCCACAAAGGTGTAACTGGACTACTTCTTTAAATTGACACCAGATCCGGGGACCTTTGGGACATGGTTTGACCCCCTCTGGAAAGTGCTATCATCATGAAATGTTCAGATCACTTACAACTCAATAGATTCTACCTTCCTGTAACATTTCAGCCTGATTGGACCTTGTTTTCACACAAATGAACCCAGAATGATTTGAAATTGTGCTTCGTGCAACATAATTATGGGTGCCATTTAAAAACCATAAGTGCTAAAGACGCCATTCCTTTTTGAGGTTGTAGGGGCTGTTGATTGGAGTACACTAAAACAAACCTGATCTCTCTAGGACATTCAGAAGCCAAGTTATAAGCCCTCAAAGGTGTAACTGGACTACTTCTTTAAAGTGACACCAGGCCCGGTGACCTTTGGGACATGGTTTGACCCCCTTAGGAAAGTGCTATCATCATGAAACGTTCAGATCACTTACAACTCAATAGATTCTACCTTCCTGTAACGTTTCAGCCTGATTGGACCTTGTTTTCACACAAATGAACCCAGAATGATGTGAAATTGTGCTTCGTGCAACATAATTCTGGGTGCCATTTACAAACCTTAAGTGCTAATGACTCCATTCCTTTTTGTGGTTGTAGGGGCTGTTGATTGGAGTACACTAAAACAAACCTGATCTCTCTAGGACATTCAGAAGCCAAGTTATAAGCCCACAAATGTGTAACTGAACTACTTCTTTAAATTGACACCAGATCCGGTGACCTTTGGGACATGGTTTGACCCCCTTAGGAAAGCGCTATCATCATGAAACGTTCAGATCACTTACAACTCAATAGACTCTACCTTCCTGTAACGTTTCAGCCTGATTGGACCTTGTTTTCACTCAAATGGACCCAGAATGATGTGAAATTGTGCTTCGTGCAACATAATTCTGGGTGCCATTTACAAACCATAAGTGCTAATCACTCCATTCCTTTTTGTGGTTGTAGAGGCTGTTGATTGGAGTACACTAAAACAAACCTGATCTCTCTAGGACATTCAGAAGCCAAGTTATAAGCCCTCAAAGGTGTAACTGGACTACTTCTTTAAAGTGACACCAGGCCCGGTGACCTTTGGGACATGGTTTGACCCCCTATAGGAATGTGCGATCATCATGAAACGTTCAGATCACTTACAACTCAATAGATTCTACCTTCTTGTAACGTTTCAGCCTGATTGGACCTTGTTTTCACACAAATGAAACCAGAATGATGTGAAATTGTGCTTCGTGCAACATAATTCTGGGTGCCATTTACAAACCATAAGTGCTAATGACTCCATTCCTTTTTGTGGTTGTAGGGGCTGTTGGTTGGAGTACATTAAAACAAACCTGATCTCTCTGGGACATTCAGAAGCCAAGTTATAAGCCCACAAATGTGTAACTGGACTACTTCTTTAAATTGACACCAGATCCGGTGACCTTTGGGACATGGTTTGACCCCCTTAGGAAAGTGCTGTCATCATGAAACGTTCAGATCACTTACAACTCAATAGTTTCTACCTTCCTGTAACGATTCAGCCTGATTGGACCTTGTTTTCACACAAATGAACCCAGAATGATGTGAAATTGTGCTTAGTGCAGCATAATTCTCGGTGCCATTTAAAAACCATAAGTTCTAATGACTCCATTGCTTTTTGTGGTTGTAGGGGCTGTTGATTGGAGTACACTAAAACAAACCTAACCTCTCTAGGACATTCAGAAGCCAAGTTATAAGCCCACAAAGGTGTAACTGGACTACTTCTTTAAAGAGACACCAGGCCCGGTGACCTTTGGGGCATGGTTTGACCCCCTATAGGAATGTGTGATCATCTTGAAACGTTCAGATCACTTACAACTCAATAGATTCTACCTTCTTGTAGCGTTTCAGCCTGATTGGACCTTGTTTTCACACAAATGAACCCAGAATGATGTGAAATTGTGCTTCGTGCAACATAATTCTGGGTGCCATTTACAAACCATAAGTGCTAATGACTCCATTCCTTTTTGTGGTTGTAGGGGCTGTTGATTGGAGTACACTAAAACAAACCTGATCTCTCTAGGACATTCAGAAGCCAAGTTATAAGCCCACAAATGTGTAACTGGACTACTTCTTTAAATTGACACCAGATCCGGTGACCTTTGGGACATGGTTTGACCCCCTTAGGAAAGAGCTATCATCATGAAACGTTCAGATCACTTACAACTCAATAGATTCTACCTTCCTGTAGCGTTTCAGCCTAATTGGACCTTGTTTTCACACAAATGGACCCAGAATGATGTGAAATTGTGCTTCGTGCAACATAATTCTGGGTGCCATTTACAAACCATAAGTGCTAATGACTCCATTCCTTTTTGTGGTTGTAGGGGCTGTTGATTGGAGTACATTAAAACAAACCTGATCTCTCTAGGACATTCAGAAGCCAAGTTATAAGCCCACAAAGGTGTAACTGGACTACTTCTTTAAAGTGACACCAGGCCCGGTGACCTTTGGGACATGGTTTTACCCCCTATAGGAATGTGTGATCATCTTGAAACGTTCAGATCACTTACAACTCAATAGATTCTACCTTCTTGTAGCGTTTCAGCCTGATTGGACCTTGTTTTCACACAAATGGACCCAGAATGATGTGAAATTGTGCTTCGTGCAACATAATTCTGGGTGCCATTTACAAACCTTAAGTGCTAATGACTCCATTCCTTTTTGAGGTTGTAGGGGCTGTTGATTGGAGTACACTAAAACAAACCTGATCTCTCTAGGACATTCAGAAGCCAAGTTATAAGCCCTCAAAGGTGTAACTGGACTACTTCTTTAAAGTGACACCAGGCCCGGTGAACTTTGGGACATGGTTTGACCCCCTATAGGAATGTGCGATCATCATGAAACGTTCAGATCACTTACAACTCAATAGATTCTACCTTCTTGTAACGTTTCAGCCTGATTGGACCTTGTTTCCACACAAATGAACCCAGAATGATGTGAAATTGTGCTTCGTGCAACATAATTCTGGGTGCCATTTAAAAACCATAAGTGCTAATGACTCCATTTCTTTTTGAGGTTGTAGGGGCTGTTGATTGGAGTACACTAAAACAAACCTGATCTCTGTAGGACATTCAGAAGCCAAGTTATAAGCCCTCAAAGCTGTAAATGGACTACTTCTTGTAACAACCAGGGCTGGAGGACCCGTGAAAGCACCAGACACAGTAAGACGCTTTAAAGTTTTTATTTGAGAACACACAGGGGAGTGTTACCAGTCTGTAGGAAGGGCAGTAGCAGAAGGCTTGGTCAGGAGGGGAAATCCAGAGGCAGAGTCCATGTAACAAATCCAAGGTCAGGAGTCCAGAAGATCAGAAACTGTGAGATAATCCAGTCAGGGAGCAGGCAGGTGGCAAGGTCGAGGTTCAGAAACAAGGTCAGGAACTTGAGGTTTAGGCAGGGTTTTAGAATGCTGGATAATCTACTAACAAATGCTTTCAAAAATCTGGCACTGGCTTGGTGTTTCTCCTGATGTTATATAGAGGTGGTTGCAGGTGGAGCTGATGAGTTAATGTGAGACAGGTGGTTTGAATCAGGTAGATGATGAGCTGGTTGTGGTTGCTGGGGAAACCGGGCCTGGCTGGAGTGGTGGCATGACAGAATCCCCCCCACAAGGGCCGGCACCGGACGGCCCACCCGGCCGGCCAGGACGGGAGCGGCGGGAGTCCCGGAGGAGAGAGAGGTCGACGAAGCGGCGAGCGGGAACCCAGGACCGCTCCTCAGGACCAAAACCAGCCCAGTCCACCAGGTATTGAAGCCCACGGCCCCGGCGCCGGGAACGGAGGACCCGCCGCACAGCCCAGACCGGACCACCAGGAAGGAGCCGGGCGGGCGGAGGGGGCCCGGAGGAGGGCACGAGAGACGAGGACACCACAGGTTTCACCTTTGACACATGGAAAGAGGGGTGGACCCTAAGGGCCCTGGGAAGGCGGAGGCGAACAGCAGCAGGGTTGATGACCTTGGAAATGGGGAAGGGACCAATGAAACGGGGAGCCAACTTCCTGCAGTCCACCCTGAGCGGGATATCGGCCGTCGACAGCCAGACCTTCTGACCCACCCTATATGCGGGAGCCGGAATGCGCCGCCTGTTGGCCGAGCGGGCATATACTGCAGAGGCTTGGAGGAGACGGCGCCTAGCGGACCACCAGGCACGGCGACATCTGAGGGCGGCGGCATAGGCAGAGGGGACGTGGGCCAGGGTCTCTTGAATGGAAAACACAGGGGGTTGATAACCAAAAACAGTGAAAAAGGGAGACACACCTGTCGCAGTAGTGGGTAGAGAGTTCATAGCGTGTTCCACCCAAGGCAGGTTCTGGGACCAGGTTGTGGCGTCGTCCTGGCACAAGAGGCGTAGCTTGGTTTCCATTTCTTGGTTGTGTCTCTCCGTCTGTCCGTCGGTCTGTGGATGAAACCCAGAGGAGAGGCTCACCTGAATCCCCAACCGGGCACAAAAAGCTTTCCAGAACCTGGACACGAACTGGGGTCCTCTGTCCGAGACGATGTCTTGTGGAAGACCATGGAGGCGGAAGACCTCACGTGCCAAGATATCAGCCATGTCAGATGCGGTGGGGAGTTTCTTGAGGGGGACCAGATGGACCATCTTGGAAAAACGGTCCACGACTGTGAGGATAACTCTAAAGGAGTTAGATGGAGGTAAGCCTGTGACGAAATCCATGCTCAGATGAGACCAGGGCCGGTGTGGGACGGGCAAAGGTCGTAGAAGACCGGCAGGGGGTCTACGAGAGGCCTTTGCTTTGGCACAGTCGGGGCAGGCCCTGACAAACTCCCGGGAGTCCTTGGCCAACGCCGGCCACCAGAATCTGCTTCTGACCACGTTTATAGTCCTGGTAATGCCTGGGTGACAAAAAAGGCGAGAACTGTGACAGAATAACAATACCTCTGTCCGTAGGTGGTCAGGAACGTAGATCCGACCAGGCGGGCACTGAGGAGGTGCTGGGTAGAGATGTTCTGTCTCCTTGAGTTTGTTCTCCAGAGCTAGGCGGGAGACGCCCAGCAGGACCCCCTTGGGGAGGACTGTAGAGTCCGTGGAGGCGTTGGGTTCAGGTACCTGGTGTTCCATGATCCGAGATAGAGCATCTGGCTTGGTATTCTTGGTGCCAGGTCTGTAAGACAAGTGGAAGTTGAAACGGCTAAAAAACAAGGCCCACCTGGCTTGACGGGGGTTGAGACGCTTGGCTGTCTGTAGATACTCCAGGTTTTTATGGTCAGTCCAGACTAGAAAAGGTGTGATAGCCCCCTCAAGCCAATGCCTCCACTCCTCCAGGGCGAGCTTAACCGCCAACAGTTCCCGGTCACCCACGTCGTAGTTTCGTTCAGCTGGAGATAGGGTCTTAGAAAAGAAAGCACATGGGTGAACCTTGTTATCAGAGCTGCACTGGCTCAAAACGGCGCCTACACCAACAGCTGAGGCATCCACCTCTACAATGAACTGGCGTGCAGGATCCGGGGAGTGGAGAACTGGAGCGGTTGTAAACAGTTCTTTGAGTTTGAGAAATGCCCGGTTAGCATAATCAGTCCACACATAACTGACCTTGTTAGAGGTGAGGGCATGGAGAGGTGCAGCGATCCTGCTGTAACCTTTGATGAACCGCCGGTAGAAATTAGCAAACCCCAGGAAGCGTTGGAGCTGCTTTCTGTCTGTCGGAGGGGGCCAGTCAACCACAGCGGTCACCTTGGTGGGGTCCATGGAGATCTGATTGGGGGAGAGTATGAATCCCAGGAAGGACATGGAGGCCTTGTGAAACTCACATTTTTCTGCTTTTATAAAGAGGTTGTTTTGCAGCAACCTGAGAATGACTGCTCTGACGTGTCTTCTGTGGGTGTCCAGATCGGGAGAGAACACAAGGACATCATCTAGGTAAACAAACACAAACCTCCCCACCATATCACGTAAAACATCATTGACGAGGGCCTGGAAAACAGCAGGGGCGTTGGTGAGGCCAAAGGGCATGACCAGGTATTCATAATGTCCATTTGGGGTGTTAAAAGCAGTCTTCCACTCATCCCCTTCTCGAATGCGCACCAGATGGTAAGCGTTGCGCAAATCAAGCTTGGTAAAAACCTGGGAACCTCGAAGGGAGTCGAAAGCAGAGTTGATAAGAGGGAGAGGATAGCGGTTCTTTACCGTAATGTTGTTAAGTCCTCTGTAGTCGATACAGGGTCGTAAAGAACCATCCTTCTTCCCCACGAAGAAAAATCCAGCACCAGCCGGAGAAGAGGAGGGGCGGATGATTCCTGATTGTAGGGACTCGTGGATGTATTTCCTCATGGCTTCCTGCTCTGTAAGAGAAAGGGAAAACAGACGCCCTCTAGGGGGTGAAGTTCCAGGCAATAAATCAATGGCACAATCATAGAGGCGATGAGGAGGCAACCTGGTAGCACGATGCTTGTTAAAAGCCTCCTTGAGGTTATGGTACTCAATAGGGACTTTTGAGAGGTCCGGGTAGGTTTCCGATGAGTCAGGTGTACGTAGGAGACTAGGAGAGGCATTAGTCAAACATTGGGACATACACTGGTCAGACCATCCCAAAATCTCCCCCTTACACCAATCCAGCTGTGGATTGTGAGTGCGCAACCAGGTGATTCCCAAGATGACAGAGATGTTAGGAGAGGGGATGGCCAGGAAATTTAGGGTTTCGACATGGTTCCCCCCAAGCCTCATGGTGATTGGGTCAGTTTCATGGGTGGCTTGGTAAATGATGTGTCCATCAATAGCCTGCACTTCTTGAGTCCGGGCGATGGGGTGCAGGGGCAGGCCAATAGACTCAGCAAAAGAAATGTCCATAAAGTTTGTGTCAGCTCCAGAGTCAATAAACACAGGACAGCTGTGCTCCTGTTTGGCATAAAAAACGTAGCAGAGGCAAAAGGTCGTACGGGGGGTTTTGGAACCAAACGACCCAATAGAGCCCTCCCCTTCTCTATTGAGCATGCCCTTTTAACGTGCAGTTACGTACGCTGTGATCTGAGCCCCCACAATAAAAACACAGGTTGAGTAACCGACGTCTAGATCTCTCTTTTTCTGTGAGCTTGGTCTTCCCGATTTGCATGGGTTCATCATGGGAGGACTGTGGTGTGTTGTAGTTACTCACAGTTGCGTTTCCAGGTGAAGTTGCCGGACCTATGGGCGCAGAGCGGGGACTGACAGGTGGCATGGGTCTCCTGGACCTGTCTCTCCGCCTCTCCAACAGTCGGAGGTCGATGCGGGTGGCGAGATTCTCGAGGTCCTCCAGGCTTCTAGGAAACTCTCGAGTTGCCAATTCATCCTTGATCCGGTCCGAGAGACCCTGATAGAACATGTCCATGAGGGCTGCCTCATTCCAGTCGCTCCCTGCAGCCACAGCATGGAAGTCGATGATATAGTCGTTAACCCTCCGGGTTCCTTGTTCCAAAATCAATAATCCTCGGGTGGCCTCCCTACTTGGTAAAACAGGGTTAAAAATCCGAATGAGTTCATTCGAGAAAGCACGGTAATTAAAACAGATAGGAGAGTCCTTAGCCCATTCAGCGGTGCCCCAAACCTTGGCTTGGTCCGACAATAACGAGATCACATAAGCCACGCGAGAGCGTTCGGTTGGAAATGATGAAGGCTGTAGTTCAAAGTGAATCTCGCATTGGGTGAGGAAGGGGCGGCATTGTTTGGGCTCACCTTTAAAAACTTCCGGTGGAACAAGACGAGGTTCGTGGACAGGGGAGACCCGGAACTGGACCGGGGATGCGGAAGCCATCGGGACGTCGGTCACATGACGAGATGAGTCACCGGTTCGGAGCAGATCCAGGAGTTCGTTTACTTTGTCTTCCAGAACAGAAATGGAGCGTTCCACACCGAGCTGCCATTCCTGTGTCGGTGCTGGGTCCATGGTGGCCAGATTTTTCTGTAACAACCAGGGCTGGAGGACCCGTGAAAGCACCAGACACAGTAAGACACTTTAAAGTTTTTATTTGAGAACACACAGGGGAGTGTTACCAGTCTGTAGGAAGGGCAGTAGCAGAAGGCTTGGTCAGGAGGGGAAATCCAGAGGCAGAGTCCATGTAACAAATCCAAGGTCAGGAGTCCAGAAGATCAGAAACTGTGAGATAATCCAGTCAGGGAGCAGGCAGGTGGCAAGGTCGAGGTTCAGAAACAAGGTCAGGAACTTGAGGTTTAGGCAGGGTTTTAGAATGCTGGATAATCTACTAACAAATGCTTTCAAAAATCTGGCACTGGCTTGGTGTTTCTCCTGATGTTATATAGAGGTGGTTGCAGGTGGAGCTGATGAGTTAATGTGAGACAGGTGGTTTGAATCAGGTAGATGATGAGCTGGTTGTGGTTGCTGGGGAAACCGGGCCTGGCTGGAGTGGTGGCATGACACTTCTTTAAAGTGACACCAGGCCCGGTGACCTTTGGGACATGGTTTGACCCCCTATAGGAATGTGCGATCATCATGAAACGTTCAGATCACTTACAACTCAATAGATTCTACCTTCTTGTAACGTTTCAGCCTGATTGGACCTTGTTTTCACACAAATGAAACCAGAATGATGTGAAATTGTGCTTCGTGCAACATAATTCTGGGTGCCATTTACAAACCATAAGTGCTAATGACTCCATTCCTTTTTGTGGTTGTAGGGGCTGTTGGTTGGAGTACATTAAAACAAACCTGATCTCTCTAGGACATTCAGAAGCCAAGTTATAAGCCCACAAATGTGTAACTGGACTACTTCTTTAAATTGACACCAGATCCGGTGACCTTTGGGACATGGTTTGACCCCCTTAGGAAAGTGCTGTCATCATGAAACGTTCAGATCACTTACAACTCAATAGTTTCTACCTTCCTGTAACGATTCAGCCTGATTGGACCTTGTTTTCACACAAATGAACCCAGAATGATGTGAAATTGTGCTTAGTGCAGCATAATTCTGGGTGCCATTTAAAAACCATACGTTCTAATGACTCCATTGCTTTTTGTGGTTGTAGGGGCTGTTGATTGGAGTACACTAAAACAAACCTAACCTCTCTAGGACATTCAGAAGCCAAGTTATAAGCCCACAAAGGTGTAACTGGACTACTTCTTTAAAGTGACACCAGGCCCGGTGACCTTTGGGGCATGGTTTGACCCCCTATAGGAATGTGTGATCATCTTGAAACGTTCAGATCACTTACAACTCAATAGATTCTACCTTCTTGTAGCGTTTCAGCCTGATTGGACCTTGTTTTCACACAAATGAACCCAGAATGATGTGAAATTGTGCTTCGTGCAACATAATTCTGGGTGCCATTTACAAACCATAAGTGCTAATGACTCCATTCCTTTTTGTGGTTGTAGGGGCTGTTGATTGGAGTACACTAAAACAAACCTGATCTCTCTAGGACATTCAGAAGCCAAGTTATAAGCCCACAAATGTGTAACTGGACTACTTCTTTAAATTGACACCAGATCCGGTGACCTTTGGGACATGGTTTGACCCCCTTAGGAAAGAGCTATCATCATGAAACGTTCAGATCACTTACAACTCAATAGATTCTACCTTCCTGTAGCGTTTCAGCCTAATTGGACCTTGTTTTCACACAAATGGACCCAGAATGATGTGAAATTGTGCTTCGTGCAACATAATTCTGGGTGCCATTTACAAACCATAAGTGCTAATGACTCCATTCCTTTTTGTGGTTGTAGGGGCTGTTGATTGGAGTACATTAAAACAAACCTGATCTCTCTAGGACATTCAGAAGCCAAGTTATAAGCCCACAAAGGTGTAACTGGACTACTTCTTTAAAGTGACACCAGGCCCGGTGACCTTTGGGACATGGTTTTACCCCCTATAGGAATGTGCGATCATCTTGAAACGTTCAGATCACTTACAACTCAATAGATTCTACCTTCTTGTAGCGTTTCAGCCTGATTGGACCTTGTTTTCACACAAATGGACCCAGAATGATGTGAAATTGTGCTTCGTGCAACATAATTCTGGGTGCCATTTACAAACCATAAGTGCTAATGACTCCATTCCTTTTTGAGGTTGTAGGGGCTGTTGATTGGAGTACACTAAAACAAACCTGATCTCTCTAGGACATTCAGAAGCCAAGTTATAAGCCCTCAAAGGTGTAACTGGACTACTTCTTTAAAGTGACACCAGGCCCGGTGAACTTTGGGACATGGTTTGACCCCCTATAGGAATGTGCGATCATCATGAAACGTTCAGATCACTTACAACTCAATAGATTCTACCTTCTTGTAACGTTTCAGCCTGATTGGACCTTGTTTCCACACAAATGAACCCAGAATGATGTGAAATTGTGCTTCGTGCAACATAATTCTGGGTGCCATTTAAAAACCATAAGTGCTAATGACTCCATTTCTTTTTGAGGTTGTAGGGGCTGTTGATTGGAGTACACTAAAACAAACCTGATCTCTGTAGGACATTCAGAAGCCAAGTTATAAGCCCTCAAAGCTGTAAATGGACTACTTCTTTAAAGTGACACCAGGCCCGGTGACCTTTGGGACATGGTTTGACCCCCTATAGGAATGTGCGATCATCATGAAACGTTCAGATCACTTACAACTCAATAGATTCTACCTTCTTGTAACGTTTCAGCCTGATTGGACCTTGTTTTCACACAAATGAACCCAGAATGATGTGAAATTTGTGCTTAGTGCAGCATAATTCTGGGTGCCATTTACAAACCATAAGTGCTAATGACTCCATTCCTTTTTGTGGTTGTAGGGGCTGTTGGTTGGAGTACATTAAAACAAACCTGATCTCTCTAGGACATTCAGAAGCCAAGTTATAAGCCCACAAATGTGTAACTGGACTACTTCTTTAAATTGACACCAGATCCGGGGACCTTTGGGACATGGTTTGACCCCCTCTGGAAAGTGCTATCATCATGAAATTTTCAGATCACTTACAACTCAATAGATTCTACCTTCCTGTAACATTTCAGCCTGATTGGACCTTGTTTTCACACAAATGAACCCTGAATTATGTGAAATTGTGCTTCGTGCAACATAATTCTGGGTGCCATTTAAATACCATAAGTGCTAATGACTCCATTCCTTTTTGTGGTTGTAGGGGCTGTTGATTGGAGTACACTAAAACAAACCTGATCTCTCTAGGACATTCAGAAGCCAAGTTATAAGCCCACAAATGTGTAACTGTACTACTTCTTTAAATTGACACCAGATCCGGTGACCTTTGGGACATGGTTTGACCCCCTTAGGAAAGATCTATCATCATGAAACGTTCAGATCACTTACAACTCAATAGATTCTACCTTCCTGTAACGTTTCAGCCTAATTGGACCTTGTTTTCACACAAATGGACCCAGAATGATGTGAAATTGTGCTTCGTGCAGCATAATTCTGGGTGCCATTTACAAACCATAAGTGCTAATGACTCCATTCCTTTTTGTGGTTGTAGGGGCTGTTGATTGGAGTACATTAAAACAAACCTGATCTCTCTAGGACATTCAGAAGCCAAGTTATAAGCCCACAAATGTGTCACTGGACTACTTCTTTAAATTGACAACAGATCCGGTGACCTTTGGGACATGGTTTGACCCCCTTAGGAAAGTGCTATCATCATGAAACATTCAGATCACTTACAACTCAATAGATTCTACCTTCCTGTAACGTTTCAGCCTGATTGGACCTTGTTTTCACACAAATGGACCCAGAATGATGTGAAATTGTGCTTCGTGCAACATAATTCTGGGTGCCATTTACAAACCATAAGTGCTAATGACTCCATTCCTTTTTGTGGTTGTAGGGGCTGTTGATTGGAGTACACTAAAACAAACCTAACCTCTTTAGGACATTCAGAAGCCAAGTTATAAGCCCACAAAGGTGTAACTGGACTACTTCTTTAAAGTGACACCAGGCCCGGTGACCTTTGGGACATGGTTTTACCCCCTATAGGAATGTGCGATCATCATGAAACGTTCAGATCACTTACAACTCAATAGATTCTACCTTCTTGTAACGTTTCAGCCTGATTGGACCTTGTTTTCACACAAATGAACCCAGAATGATGTGAAATTGTGCTTCGTGCAACATAATTCTGGGTGCCATTTACAAACCATAAGTGCTAATGACTCCATTCCTTTTTGTGGTTGTAGGGGCTGTTGGTTGGAGTACATTAAAACAAACCTGATCTCTCTAGGACATTCAGAAGCCAAGTTATAAGCCCACAAATGTGTAACTGGACTACTTCTTTAAATTGACACCAGATCCGGTGACCTTTGGGACATGGTTTGACCCCCTTAGGAAAGTGCTGTCATCATGAAACGTTCAGATCACTTACAACTCAATAGTTTCTACCTTCCTGTAACGTTTCAGCCTGATTGGACCTTGTTTTCACACAAATGAACCCAGAATGATGTGAAATTGTGCTTAGTGCAGCATAATTCTGGGTGCCATTTAAAAACCATACGTTCTAATGACTCCATTGCTTTTTGTGGTTGTAGGGGCTGTTGATTGGAGTACACTAAAACAAACCTAACCTCTCTAGGACATTCAGAAGCCAAGTTATAAGCCCACAAAGGTGTAACTGGACTACTTCTTTAAAGTGACACCAGGCCCGGTGACCTTTGGGGCATGGTTTGACCCCCTATAGGAATGTGTGATCATCTTGAAACGTTCAGATCACTTACAACTCAATAGATTCTACCTTCTTGTAGCGTTTCAGCCTGATTGGACCTTGTTTTCACACAAATGAACCCAGAATGATGTGAAATTGTGCTTCGTGCAACATAATTCTGGGTGCCATTTACAAACCATAAGTGCTAATGACTCCATTCCTTTTTGTGGTTGTAGGGGCTGTTGATTGGAGTACACTAAAACAAACCTGATCTCTCTAGGACATTCAGAAGCCAAGTTATAAGCCCACAAATGTGTAACTGGACTACTTCTTTAAATTGACACCAGATCCGGTGACCTTTGGGACATGGTTTGACCCCCTTAGGAAAGAGCTATCATCATGAAACGTTCAGATCACTTACAACTCAATAGATTCTACCTTCCTGTAGCGTTTCAGCCTAATTGGACCTTGTTTTCACACAAATGGACCCAGAATGATGTGAAATTGTGCTTCGTGCAACATAATTCTGGGTGCCATTTACAAACCATAAGTGCTAATGACTCCATTCCTTTTTGTGGTTGTAGGGGCTGTTGATTGGAGTACATTAAAACAAACCTGATCTCTCTAGGACATTCAGAAGCCAAGTTATAAGCCCACAAAGGTGTAACTGGACTACTTCTTTAAAGTGACACCAGGCCCGGTGACCTTTGGGACATGGTTTTACCCCCTATAGGAATGTGCGATCATCTTGAAACGTTCAGATCACTTACAACTCAATAGATTCTACCTTCTTGTAGCGTTTCAGCCTGATTGGACCTTGTTTTCACACAAATGGACCCAGAATGATGTGAAATTGTGCTTCGTGCAACATAATTCTGGGTGCCATTTACAAACCATAAGTGCTAATGACTCCATTCCTTTTTGAGGTTGTAGGGGCTGTTGATTGGAGTACACTAAAACAAACCTGATCTCTCTAGGACATTCAGAAGCCAAGTTATAAGCCCTCAAAGGTGTAACTGGACTACTTCTTTAAAGTGACACCAGGCCCGGTGAACTTTGGGACATGGTTTGACCCCCTATAGGAATGTGCGATCATCATGAAACGTTCAGATCACTTACAACTCAATAGATTCTACCTTCTTGTAACGTTTCAGCCTGATTGGACCTTGTTTCCACACAAATGAACCCAGAATGATGTGAAATTGTGCTTCGTGCAACATAATTCTGGGTGCCATTTAAAAACCATAAGTGCTAATGACTCCATTTCTTTTTGAGGTTGTAGGGGCTGTTGATTGGAGTACACTAAAACAAACCTGATCTCTGTAGGACATTCAGAAGCCAAGTTATAAGCCCTCAAAGCTGTAAATGGACTACTTCTTTAAAGTGACACCAGGCCCGGTGACCTTTGGGACATGGTTTGACCCCCTATAGGAATGTGCGATCATCATGAAACGTTCAGATCACTTACAACTCAATAGATTCTACCTTCTTGTAACGTTTCAGCCTGATTGGACCTTGTTTTCACACAAATGAACCCAGAATGATGTGAAATTTGTGCTTAGTGCAGCATAATTCTGGGTGCCATTTACAAACCATAAGTGCTAATGACTCCATTCCTTTTTGTGGTTGTAGGGGCTGTTGGTTGGAGTACATTAAAACAAACCTGATCTCTCTAGGACATTCAGAAGCCAAGTTATAAGCCCACAAATGTGTAACTGGACTACTTCTTTAAATTGACACCAGATCCGGGGACCTTTGGGACATGGTTTGACCCCCTCTGGAAAGTGCTATCATCATGAAATTTTCAGATCACTTACAACTCAATAGATTCTACCTTCCTGTAACATTTCAGCCTGATTGGACCTTGTTTTCACACAAATGAACCCTGAATTATGTGAAATTGTGCTTCGTGCAACATAATTCTGGGTGCCATTTAAATACCATAAGTGCTAATGACTCCATTCCTTTTTGTGGTTGTAGGGGCTGTTGATTGGAGTACACTAAAACAAACCTGATCTCTCTAGGACATTCAGAAGCCAAGTTATAAGCCCACAAATGTGTAACTGTACTACTTCTTTAAATTGACACCAGATCCGGTGACCTTTGGGACATGGTTTGACCCCCTTAGGAAAGATCTATCATCATGAAACGTTCAGATCACTTACAACTCAATAGATTCTACCTTCCTGTAACGTTTCAGCCTAATTGGACCTTGTTTTCACACAAATGGACCCAGAATGATGTGAAATTGTGCTTCGTGCAGCATAATTCTGGGTGCCATTTACAAACCATAAGTGCTAATGACTCCATTCCTTTTTGTGGTTGTAGGGGCTGTTGATTGGAGTACATTAAAACAAACCTGATCTCTCTAGGACATTCAGAAGCCAAGTTATAAGCCCACAAATGTGTCACTGGACTACTTCTTTAAATTGACAACAGATCCGGTGACCTTTGGGACATGGTTTGACCCCCTTAGGAAAGTGCTATCATCATGAAACATTCAGATCACTTACAACTCAATAGATTCTACCTTCCTGTAACGTTTCAGCCTGATTGGACCTTGTTTTCACACAAATGGACCCAGAATGATGTGAAATTGTGCTTCGTGCAACATAATTCTGGGTGCCATTTACAAACCATAAGTGCTAATGACTCCATTCCTTTTTGTGGTTGTAGGGGCTGTTGATTGGAGTACACTAAAACAAACCTAACCTCTTTAGGACATTCAGAAGCCAAGTTATAAGCCCACAAAGGTGTAACTGGACTACTTCTTTAAAGTGACACCAGGCCCGGTGACCTTTGGGACATGGTTTTACCCCCTATAGGAATGTGCGATCATCATGAAACGTTCAGATCACTTACAACTCAATAGATTCTACCTTCTTGTAACGTTTCAGCCTGATTGGACCTTGTTTTCACACAAATGAACCCAGAATGATGTGAAATTGTGCTTCGTGCAACATAATTCTGGGTGCCATTTACAAACCATAAGTGCTAATGACTCCATTCCTTTTTGTGGTTGTAGGGGCTGTTGGTTGGAGTACATTAAAACAAACCTGATCTCTCTAGGACATTCAGAAGCCAAGTTATAAGCCCACAAATGTGTAACTGGACTACTTCTTTAAATTGACACCAGATCCGGTGACCTTTGGGACATGGTTTGACCCCCTTAGGAAAGTGCTGTCATCATGAAACGTTCAGATCACTTACAACTCAATAGTTTCTACCTTCCTGTAACGTTTCAGCCTGATTGGACCTTGTTTTCACACAAATGAACCCAGAATGATGTGAAATTGTGCTTAGTGCAGCATAATTCTGGGTGCCATTTAAAAACCATAAGTTCTAATGACTCCATTGCTTTTTGTGGTTGTAGGGGCTGTTGATTGGAGTACACTAAAACAAACCTAACCTCTCTAGGACATTCAGAAGCCAAGTTATAAGCCCACAAAGGTGTAACTGGACTACTTCTTTAAAGTGACACCAGGCCCGGTGACCTTTGGGGCATGGTTTGACCCCCTATAGGAATGTGTGATCATCTTGAAACGTTCAGATCACTTACAACTCAATAGATTCTACCTTCTTGTAGCGTTTCAGCCTGATTGGACCTTGTTTTCACACAAATGAACCCAGAATGATGTGAAATTGTGCTTCGTGCAACATAATTCTGGGTGCCATTTACAAACCATAAGTGCTAATGACTCCATTCTTTTTTGTGGTTGTAGGGGCTGTTGATTGGAGTACACTAAAACAAACCTGATCTCTCTAGGACATTCAGAAGCCAAGTTATAAGCCCACAAATGTGTAACTGGACTACTTCTTTAAATTGACACCAGATCCGGTGACCTTTGGGACATGGTTTGACCCCCTTAGGAAAGAGCTATCATCATGAAACGTTCAGATCACTTACAACTCAATAGATTCTACCTTCCTGTAGCGTTTCAGCCTAATTGGACCTTGTTTTCACACAAATGGACCCAGAATGATGTGAAATTGTGCTTCGTGCGACATAATTCTGGGTGCCATTTACAAACCATAAGTGCTAATGACTCCATTCCTTTTTGTGGTTGTAGGGGCTGTTGATTGGAGTACATTAAAACAAACCTGATCTCTCTAGGACATTCAGAAGCCAAGTTATAAGCCCACAAAGGTGTAACTGGACTACTTCTTTAAAGTGACACCAGGCCCGGTGACCTTTGGGACATGGTTTTACCCCCTATAGGAATGTGCGATCATCTTGAAACGTTCAGATCACTTACAACTCAATAGATTCTACCTTCTTGTAGCGTTTCAGCCTGATTGGACCTTGTTTTCACACAAATGGACCCAGAATGATGTGAAATTGTGCTTCGTGCAACATAATTCTGGGTGCCATTTACAAACCTTAAGTGCTAATGACTCCATTCCTTTTTGAGGTTGTAGGGGCTGTTGATTGGAGTACACTAAAACAAACCTGATCTCTCTAGGACATTCAGAAGCCAAGTTATAAGCCCTCAAAGGTGTAACTGGACTACTTCTTTAAAGTGACACCAGGCCCGGTGAACTTTGGGACATGGTTTGACCCCCTATAGGAATGTGCGATCATCATGAAACGTTCAGATCACTTACAACTCAATAGATTCTACCTTCTTGTAACGTTTCAGCCTGATTGGACCTTGTTTCCACACAAATGAACCCAGAATGATGTGAAATTGTGCTTCGTGCAACATAATTCTGGGTGCCATTTAAAAACCATAAGTGCTAATGACTCCATTTCTTTTTGAGGATGTAGGGGCTGTTGATTGGAGTACACTAAAACAAACCTGATCTCTGTAGGACATTCAGAAGCCAAGTTATAAGCCCTCAAAGCTGTAAATGGACTACTTCTTTAAAGTGACACCAGGCCCGGTGACCTTTGGGACATGGTTTGACCCCCTATAGGAATGTGCGATCATCATGAAACGTTCAGATCACTTACAACTCAATAGATTCTACCTTCTTGTAACGTTTCAGCCTGATTGGACCTTGTTTTCACACAAATGAACCCAGAATGATGTGAAATTTGTGCTTAGTGCAGCATAATTCTGGGTGCCATTTACAAACCATAAGTGCTAATGACTCCATTCCTTTTTGTGGTTGTAGGGGCTGTTGGTTGGAGTACATTAAAACAAACCTGATCTCTCTAGGACATTCAGAAGCCAAGTTATAAGCCCACAAATGTGTAACTGGACTACTTCTTTAAATTGACACCAGATCCGGGGACCTTTGGGACATGGTTTGACCCCCTCTGGAAAGTGCTATCATCATGAAATTTTCAGATCACTTACAACTCAATAGATTCTACCTTCCTGTAACATTTCAGCCTGATTGGACCTTGTTTTCACACAAATGAACCCTGAATTATGTGAAATTGTGCTTCGTGCAACATAATTCTGGGTGCCATTTAAATACCATAAGTGCTAATGACTCCATTCCTTTTTGTGGTTGTAGGGGCTGTTGATTGGAGTACACTAAAACAAACCTGATCTCTCTAGGACATTCAGAAGCCAAGTTATAAGCCCACAAATGTGTAACTGAACTACTTCTTTAAATTGACACCAGATCCGGTGACCTTTGGGACATGGTTTGACCCCCTTAGGAAAGCGCTATCATCATGAAACGTTCAGATCACTTACAACTCAATAGATTCTACCTTCCTGTAACGTTTCAGCCTGATTGGACCTTGTTTTCACACAAATGGACCCAGAATGATGTGAAATTGTGCTTCGTGCAACATAATTCTGGGTGCCATTTACAAACCATAAGTGCTAATGACTCCATTCCTTTTTGTGGTTGTAGGGGCTGTTGATTGGAGTACACTAAAACAAACCTGATCTCTCTACGACATTCAGAAGCCAAGTTATAAGCCCACAAATGTGTAACTGTACTACTTCTTTAAATTGACACCAGATCCGGTGACCTTTGGGACATGGTTTGACCCCCTTAGGAAAGATCTATCATCATGAAACGTTCAGATCACTTACAACTCAATAGATTCTACCTTCCTGTAACGTTTCAGCCTAATTGGACCTTGTTTTCACACAAATGGACCCAGAATGATGTGAAATTGTGCTTCGTGCAGCATAATTCTGGGTGCCATTTACAAACCATAAGTGCTAATGACTCCATTCCTTTTTGTGGTTGTAGGGGCTGTTGATTGGAGTACATTAAAACAAACCTGATCTCTCTAGGACATTCAGAAGCCAAGTTATAAGCCCACAAATGTGTAACTGGACTACTTCTTTAAATTGACAACAGATCCGGTGACCTTTGGGACATGGTTTGACCCCCTTAGGAAAGTGCTATCATCATGAAACATTCAGATCACTTACAACTCAATAGATTCTACCTTCCTGTAACGTTTCAGCCTGATTGGACCTTGTTTTCACACAAATGGACCCAGAATGATGTGAAATTGTGCTTCGTTCAACATAATTCTGGGTGCCATTTACAAACCATAAGTGCTAATGACTCCATTCCTTTTTGTGGTTGTAGGGGCTGTTGATTGGAGTACACTAAAACAAACCTAACCTCTTTAGGACATTCAGAAGCCAAGTTATAAGCCCACAAAGGTGTAACTGGACTACTTCTTTAAAGTGACACCAGGCCCGGTGACCTTTGGGACATGGTTTTACCCCCTATAGGAATGTGCGATCATCTTGAAAAGTTCAGATCACTTACAACTGAATAGATTCTACCTTCTTGTAGCGTTTCAGCCTGATTGGACCTTGTTTTCACACAAATGGACCCAGAATGATGTGAAATTGTGCTTCGTGCAACATAATTCTGGGTGCCATTTACAAACCTTAAGTGCTAATGACTCCATTCCTTTTTGAGGTTGTAGGGGCTGTTGATTGGAGTACACTAAAACAAACCTGATCTCTCTACGACATTCAGAAGCCAAGTTATAAGCCCACAAATGTGTAACTGTACTACTTCTTTAAATTGACACCAGATCCGGTGACCTTTGGGACATGGTTTGACCCCCTTAGGAAAGAGCTATCATCATGAAACGTTCAGATCACTTACAACTCAATAGATTCTACCTTCCTGTAACGTTTCAGCCTAATTGGACCTTGTTTTCACACAAATGGACCCAGAATGATGTGAAATTGTGCTTCGTGCAACATAATTCTGGGTGCCATTTACAAACCATAAGTGCTAATGACTCCATTCCTTTTTGTGGTTGTAGGGGCTGTTGATTGGAGTACACTAAAACAAACCTAACCTCTCTAGGACATTCAGAAGCCAAGTTATAAGCCCACAAAGGTGTAACTGGACTACTTCTTTAAAGTGACACCAGGCCCGGTGACCTTTGGGACATGGTTTTACCCCCTATAGGAATGTGCGATCATCTTGAAACGTTCAGATCACTTACAACTCAATAGATTCTACCTTCTTGTAGCGTTTCAGCCTGATTGGACCTTGTTTTCACACAAATGGACCCAGAATGATGTGAAATTGTGCTTCGTGCAATATAATTCTGGGTGCCATTTACAAACCTTAAGTGCTAATGACTCCATTCCTTTTTGAGGTTGAAGGGGTTGTTGATTGGAGTACACTTAAACAAACCTGATCTCTCTAGGACATTCAGAAGCCAAGTTATAAGCCCTCAAAGGTGTAACTGGACTACTTCTTTAAAGTGACACCAGGCCCGGTGACCTTTGGGGCATGGTTTGACCCCCTATAGGAATGTGCGATCATCATGAAACGTTCAGATCACTTACAACTCAATAGATTCTACCTTCTTGTAACGTTTCAGCCTGATTGGACCTTGTTTTCAAACAAATGGACCCAGAATGATGTGAAATTGTGCTTCGTGCAACATAGTTCTGGGTGCCATTTACAAACCATAAGTGCTAATGACTCCATTCCTTTTTGTGGTTGTAGGGGCTGTTGATTGGAGTACATTAAAACAAACCTGATCTCTCTAGGACATTCAGAAGCCAAGTTATAAGCCCACAAAGGTGTAACTGGCTTACTTCTTTAAAGTGACACCAGGCCCGGTGACCTTTGGGACATGGTTTTACCCCCTATAGGAATGTGCGATCATCTTGAAACGTTCAGATCACTTACAACTCAATAGATTCTACCTTCTTGTAGCGTTTCAGCCTGATTGGACCTTGTTTTCACACAAATGGACCCAGAATGATGTGAAATTGTGCTTCGTGCAACATAATTCTGGGTGCCATTTACAAACCATAAGTGCTAATGACTCCATTCCTTTTTGAGGTTGTAGGGGCTGTTGATTGGAGTACACTAAAACAAACCTGATCTCTCTAGGACATTCAGAAGCCAAGTTATCAGCCCTCAAAGGTGTAACTGGACTACTTCTTTAAAGTGACACCAGGCCCGGTGACCTTTGGGACATGGTTTGACCCCCTATAGGAATGTGCGATCATCATGAAATGTTCAGATCACTTACAACTGAATAGATTCTACCTTCTTGTAACGTTTCAGCCTGATTGGACCTTGTTTCCACAGAAATGAACCCAGAATGATGTGAAATTGTGCTTTGTGCAACATAATTCTGGGTGCCATTTAAAAACCATAAGTGCTAATGACGCCATTTCTTTTTGAGGTTGTAGGGGCTGTTGATTGGAGTACACTAAAACAAACCTGATCACTGTAGGACATTCAGAAGCCAAGTTATAAACCCTCAAAGCTGTAAATGGACTACTTCTTTAAAGTGACACCAGGCCCGGTGACCTTTGGGACATGGTTTGACCCCCTATAGGAATGTGCGATCATCATGAAACGTTCAGATCACTTACAACTCAATAGATTCTACCTTCTTGTAACGTTTCAGCCTGATTGGACCTTGTTTTCACACAAATGAACCCAGAATGATGTGAAATTGTGCTTAGTGCAGCATAATTCTGGGTGCCATTTACAAACCATAAGTGCTAATGACTCCATTCCTTTTTGTGGTTGTAGGGGCTGTTGGTTGGAGTACATTAAAACAAACCTGATCTCTCTAGGACAATCAGAAGCCAAGTTATAAGCCCACAAATGTGTAACTGGACTACTTCTTTAAATTGACACCAGATCCGGTGACCTTTGGGACATGGTTTGACCCCCTTAGGAAAGTGCTATCATCATGAAACGTTCAGATCACTTACAACTCAATAGATTCTACCTTCTTGTAGCGTTTCAGCCTGATTGGACCTTGTTTTCACACAAATGGACCCAGAATGATGTGAAATTGTGCTTCGTGCAACATAATTCTGGGTGCCATTTACAAACCTTAAGTGCTAATGACTCCATTCCTTTTTGAGGTTGTAGGGGCTGTTGATTGGAGTACACTAAAACAAACCTGATCTCTCTAGGACATTCAGAAGCCAAGTTATAAGCCCTCAAAGGTGTAACTGGACTACTTCTTTAAAGTGACACCAGGCCCGGTGACCTTTGGGACATGGTTTGGCCCCCTATAGGAATGTGCGATCATCATGAAACGTTCAGATCACTTACAACTCAATAGATTCTACCTTCTTGTAGCGTTTCAGCCTGATTGGACCTTGTTTTCAAACAAATGGACCCAGAATGATGTGAAATTGTGCTTCGTGCAACATAATTCTGGGTGCCATTTACAAACCATAAGTGCTAATGACTCCATTCCTTTTTGTGGTTGTAGGGGCTGTTGATTGGAGTACATTAAAACAAACCTGATCTCTCTAGGACATTCAGAAGCCAAGTTATAAGCCCACAAAGGTGTAACTGGCTTACTTCTTTAAAGTGACACCAGGCCCGGTGACCTTTGGGACATGGTTTTACCCCCTATAGGAATGTGCGATCATCTTGAAACGTTCAGATCACTTACAACTCAATAGATTCTACCTTCTTGTAGCGTTTCAGCCTGATTGGACCTTGTTTTCACACAAATTGACCCAGAATGATGTGAAATTGTGTTTCGTGCAACATAATTCTGGGTGCAATTTACAAACCATAAGTGCTAATGACTCCATTCCTTTTTGAGGTTGTAGGGGCTGTTGATTGGAGTACACTAAAACAAACCTGATCTCTCTAGGACATTCAGAAGCCAAGTTATCAGCCCTCAAAGGTGTAACTGGACTACTTCTTTAAAGTGACACCAGGCCCGGTGACCTTTGGGACATGGTTTGACCCCCTATAGGAATGTGCGATCATCATGAAATGTTCAGATCACTTACAACTGAATAGATTCTACCTTCTTGTAACGTTTCAGCCTGATTGGACCTTGTTTCCACACAAATGAACCCAGAATGATGTGAAATTGTGCTTTGTGCAACATAATTCTGGGTGCCATTTAAAAACCATAAGTGCTAATGACTCCATTTCTTTTTGAGGTTGTAGGGGCTGTTGATATGAGTACACTAAAACAAACCTGATCACTGTAGGACATTCAGAAGCCAAGTTATAAACCCTCAAAGCTGTAAATGGACTACTTCTTTAAAGTGACACCAGGCCCGGTGACCTTTGGGACATGGTTTGACCCCCTATAGGAATGTGCGATCATCATGAAACGTTCAGATCACTTACAACTCAATAGATTCTACCTTCTTGTAACGTTTCAGCCTGATTGGACCTTGTTTTCACACAAATGAACCCTGAATTATGTGAAATTGTGCTTCGTGCAACATAATTCTGGGTGCCATTTAAAAACTTTAAGTGCTAATGACTCCATTCCTTTTTGTGGTTGTAGGGGCTGTTGATTGGAGTACACTAAAACAAACCTGATCTCTCTAGGACATTCAGAAGCCAAGTTATAAGCCCACAAATGTGTAACTGGACTACTTCTTTAAATTGACACCAGATCCGGTGACCTTTGGGACATGGTTTGACCCCCTTAGGAAAGCGCTATCATCATGAAACGTTCAGATCACTTACAACTCAATAGATTCTACCTTCCTGTAACGTTTCAGCCTGATTGGACCTTGTTTTCACACAAATGGACCCAGAATGATGTGAAATTGTGCTTCGTGCAACATAATTCTGGGTGCCATTTACAAACCATAAGTGCTAATGACTCCATTCCTTTTTGTGGTTGTAGGGGCTGTTGATTGGAGTACACTAAAACAAACCTGATCTCTCTAGGACATTCAGAAGCCAAGTTATAAGCCAACAAATGTGTAACTGTACTACTTCTTTAAATTGACACCAGATCCGGTGACCTTTGGGACATGGTTTGACCCCCTTAGGAAAGAGCTATCATCATGAAACGTTCAGATCACTTACAACTCAATAGATTCTACCTTCTTGTAGCGTTTCAGCCTGATTGGACCTTGTTTTCACACAAATGGACCCAGAATGATGTGAAATTGTGCTTCGTGCAACATAATTCTGGGTGCCATTTACAAACCTTAAGTGCTAATGACTCCATTCCTTTTTGAGGTTGTAGGGGCTGTTGATTGGAGTACACTAAAACAAACCTGATCTCTCTAGGACATTCAGAAGCCAAGTTATAAGCCCTCAAAGGTGTAACTGGACTACTTCTTTAAATTGACACCAGGCCCGGTGACCTTTTGGACATGGTTTGACCCCCTATAGGAATGTGCGATCATCATGAAACGTTCAGATCACTTACAACTCAATAGATTCTACCTTCTTGTAACGTTTCAGCCTGATTGGACCTTGTTTTCACACAAATGAACCCAGAATGATGTGAAATTGTGCTTAGTGCAGCATAATTCTGGGTGCCATTTACAAACCATAAGTGCTAATGACTCCATTCCTTTTTGTGGTTGTAGGGGCTGTTGATTGGAGTATACTAAAACAAACCTGATCTCTCTAGGACATTCAGAAGCCAAGTTATGAGCCCACAAAGGTGTAACTGGACTACTTCTTTAAAGTGACACCAGATCCGGGGACCTTTGGGACATGGTTTGACCCCCTCTGGAAAGTGCTATCATCATGAAATGTTCAGATCACTTACAACTCAATAGATTCTACCTTCCTGTGACATTTCAGCCTGATTGGACCTTGTATTCACACAAATGAACCCTGAATTATGTGAAATTGTGCTTCGTGCAACATAATTCTGGGTGCCATTTAAAAACTTTAAGTGCTAATGACTCCATTCCTTTTTGTGGTTGTAGGGGCTGTTGATTGGAGTACACTAAAACAAACCTGATCTCTCTAGGACATTCAGAAGCCAAGTTATAAGCCCACAAATGTGTAACTGTACTACTTCTTTAAATTGACACCAGATCCGGTGACCTTTGGGACATGGTTTGACCCCCTTAGGAAAGAGCTATCATCATGAAACAGTCAGATCACTTACAACTCAATAGATTCTACCTTCCTGTAACGTTTCAGCCTAATTGGACCTTGTTTTCACACAAATGGACCCAGAATGATGTGAAATTGTGCTTCGTGCAGCATAATTCTGGGTGCCATTTACAAACCATAAGTGCTAATGACTCCATTCCTTTTTGTGGTTGTAGGGGCTGTTGATTGGAGTACACTAAAACAAACCTGATCTCTCTCGGACATTCAGAAGCCAAGTTATAAGCCCACAAATGTGTAACTGGACTACTTCTTTAAATTGACAACAGATCCGGTGACCTTTGGGACATGGTTTGACCCTCTTAGGAAAGTGCTATCATCATGAAACATTCAGATCACTTACAACTCAATATATTCTACCTTCCTGTAACGTTTCAGCCTGATTGGACCTTGTTTTCACACAAATGGACCCAGAATGATGTGAAATTGTGCTTCGTGCAACATAATTCTGGGTGCCATTTACAAAACATAAGTGCTAATGACTCCATTCCTTTTTGTGGTTGTAGGGGCTGCTGATTGGAGTACACTAAAACAAACCTAACCTCTCTAGGACATTCAGAAGCCAAGTTATAAGCCCACAAAGGTGTAACTGGACTACTTCTTTAAAGTGACACCAGGCCCGGTGACCTTTGGGACATGGTTTTACCCCCTATAGGAATGTGCGATCATCTTGAAAAGTTCAGATCACTTACAACTGAATAGATTCTACCTTCTTGTAGCGTTTCAGCCTGATTGGACCTTGTTTTCACACAAATGGACCCAGAATGATGTGAAATTGTACTTCGTGCAACATAATTCTGGGTGCCATTTACAAACCTTAAGTGCTAATGACTCCATTCCTTTTTGAGGTTGTAGGGGCTGTTGATTGGAGTACACTAAAACAAACCTGATCTCTCTACGACATTCAGAAGCCAAGTTATAAGCCCACAAATGTGTAACTGTACTACTTCTTTAAATTGACACCAGATCCGGTGACCTTTGGGACATGGTTTGACCCCCTTATGCTATCATCATGAAACGTTCAGATCACTTACAACTCAATAGATTCTACCTTCTTGTAACGTTTCAGCCTGATTGGACCTTGTTTTCACACAAATGAACCCAGAATGATGTGAAATTGTGCTTAGTGCAGCATAATTCTGGGTGCCATTTACAAACCATAAGTGCTAATGACTCCATTCCTTTTTGTGGTTGTAGGGGCTGTTGATTGGAGTATACTAAAACAAACCTGATCTCTCTAGGACATTCAGAAGCCAAGTTATGAGCCCACAAAGGTGTAACTGGACTACTTCTTTAAAGTGACACCAGATCCGGGGACCTTTGGGACATGGTTTGACCCCCTCTGGAAAGTGCTATCATCATGAAATGTTCAGATCACTTACAACTCAATAGATTCTACCTTCCTGTGACATTTCAGCCTGATTGGACCTTGTATTCACACAAATGAACCCTGAATTATGTGAAATTGTGCTTCGTGCAACATAATTCTGGGTGCCATTTAAAAACTTTAAGTGCTAATGACTCCATTCCTTTTTGTGGTTGTAGGGGCTGTTGATTGGAGTACACTAAAACAAACCTGATCTCTCTAGGACATTCAGAAGCCAAGTTATAAGCCCACAAATGTGTAACTGTACTACTTCTTTAAATTGACACCAGATCCGGTGACCTTTGGGACATGGTTTGACCCCCTTAGGAAAGAGCTATCATCATGAAACGTTCAGATCACTTACAACTCAATAGATTCTACCTTCCTGTAACGTTTCAGCCTAATTGGACCTTGTTTTCACACAAATGGACCCAGAATGATGTGAAATTGTGCTTCGTGCAGCATAATTCTGGGTGCCATTTACAAACCATAAGTGCTAATGACTCCATTCCTTTTTGTGGTTGTAGGGGCTGTTGATTGGAGTACACTAAAACAAACCTGATCTCTCTCGGACATTCAGAAGCCAAGTTATAAGCCCACAAATGTGTAACTGGACTACTTCTTTAAATTGACAACAGATCCGGTGACCTTTGGGACATGGTTTGACCCTCTTAGGAAAGTGCTATCATCATGAAACATTCAGATCACTTACAACTCAATAGATTCTACCTTCCTGTAACGTTTCAGCCTGATTGGACCTTGTTTTCACACAAATGGACCCAGAATGATGTGAAATTGTGCTTCGTGCAACATAATTCTGGGTGCCATTTACAAACCATAAGTGCTAATGACTCCATTCCTTTTTGTGGTTGTAGGGGCTGTTGATTGGAGTACACTAAAACAAACCTAACCTCTCTAGGACATTCAGAAGCCAAGTTATAAGCCCACAAAGGTGTAACTGGACTACTTCTTTAAAGTGACACCAGGCCCGGTGACCTTTGGGACATGGTTTTACCCCCTATAGGAATGTGCGATCATCTTGAAAAGTTCAGATCACTTACAACTGAATAGATTCTACCTTCTTGTAGCGTTTCAGCCTGATTGGACCTTGTTTTCACACAAATGGACCCAGAATGATGTGAAATTGTACTTCGTGCAACATAATTCTGGGTGCCATTTACAAACCTTAAGTGCTAATGACTCCATTCCTTTTTGAGGTTGTAGGGGCTGTTGATTGGAGTACACTAAAACAAACCTGATCTCTCTACGACATTCAGAAGCCAAGTTATAAGCCCACAAATGTGTAACTGTACTACTTCTTTAAATTGACACCAGATCCGGTGACCTTTGGGACATGGTTTGACCCCCTTAGGAAAGAGCTATCATCATGAAACGTTCAGATCACTTACAACTCAATAGATTCTACCTTCCTGTAACGTTTCAGCCTAATTGGACCTTGTTTTCACACAAATGGACCCAGAATGATGTGAAATTGTGCTTCGTGCAACATAATTCTGGGTGCCATTTACAAACCATACGTGCTAATGACTCCATTCCTTTTTGTGGTTGTAGGGGCTGTTGATTGGAGTACACTAAAACAAACCTAACATCTCTAGGACATTCAGAAGCCAAGTTATAAGCCCACAAAGGTGTAACTGGACTACTTCTTTAAAGTGACACCAGGCCCGGTGACCTTTGGGACATGGTTTTACCCCCTATAGGAATGTGCGATCATCTTGAAACGTTCAGATCACTTACAACTCAATAGATTCTACCTTCTTGTAGCGTTTCAGCCTGATTGGACCTTGTTTTCACACAAAAGGACCCAGAATGATGTGAAATTGTGCTTCGTGCAATATAATTCTGGGTGCCATTTACAAACCTTAAGTGCTAATGACTCCATTCCTTTTTGAGGTTGTAGGGGTTGTTGATTGGAGTACACTTAAACAAACCTGATCTCTCTACGACATTCAGAAGCCAAGTTATAAGCCCACAAATGTGTAACTGTACTACTTCTTTAAATTGACACCAGATCCGGTGACCTTTGGGACATGGTTTGACCCCCTTAGGAAAGAGCTATCATCATGAAACGTTCAGATCACTTACAACTCAATAGATTCTACCTTCCTGTAACGTTTCAGCCTAATTGGACCTTGTTTTCACACAAATGGACCCAGAATGATGTGAAATTGTGCTTCGTGCAACATAATTCTGGGTGCCATTTACAAACCATAAGTGCTAATGACTCCATTCCTTTTTGTGGTTGTAGGGGCTGTTGATTGGAGTACACTAAAACAAACCTAACCTCTCTAGGACATTCAGAAGCCAAGTTATAAGCCCACAAAGGTGTAACTGGACTACTTCTTTAAAGTGACACCAGGCCCGGTGACCTTTGGGACATGGTTTTACCCCCTATAGGAATGTGCGATCATCATGAAACGTTCAGATCACTTACAACTCAATAGATTCTACCTTCTTGTAACGTTTCAGCCTGATTGGACCTTGTTTTCACACAAATGGACCCAGAATGATGTGAAATTGTGCTTCGTGCAACATAATTCTGGGTGCCATTTACAAACCATAAGTGCTAATGACTCCATTCCTTTTTGTGGTTGTAGGGGCTGTTGGTTGGAGTACATTAAAACAAACCTGATCTCTCTAGGACATTCAGAAGCCAAGTTATAAGCCCACAAATGTGTAACTGGACTACTTCTTTAAATTGACACCAGATCCGGTGACCTTTGGGACATGGTTTGACCCCCTTAGGAAAGTGCTGTCATCATGAAACGTTCAGATCACTTACAACTTAATAGATTCTACCTTCCTGTAACGTTTCAGCCTGATTGGACCTTGTTTTCACACAAATGAACCCAGAATGATGTGAAATTGTGCTTAGTGCAGCATAATTCTGGGTGCCATTTAAAAACCATAAGTTCTAATGACTCCATTGCTTTTTGTGGTTGTAGGGACTGTTGATTGGAGTACACTAAAACAAACCTAACCTCTCTAGGACATTCAGAAGCCAAGTTATAAGCCCACAAAGGTGTAACTGGACTACTTCTTTAAAGTGACACCAGGCCCGGTGACCTTTGGGGCATGGTTTGACCCCCTATAGGAATGTGTGATCATCTTGAAACGTTCAGATCACTTACAACTCAATAGATTCTACCTTCTTGTAGCGTTTCAGCCTGATTGGACCTTGTTTTCACACAAATGAACCCAGAATGATGTGAAATTGTGCTTCGTGCAACATAATTCTGGGTGCCATTTACAAACCATAAGTGCTAATGACTCCATTCCTTTTTGTGGTTGTAGGGGCTGTTGATTGGAGTACATTAAAACAAACCTGATCTCTCTAGGACATTCAGAAGCCAAGTTATAAGCCCACAAATGTGTAACTGGACTACTTCTTTAAATTGACACCAGATCCGGTGACCTTTGGGACATGGTATGACCCCCTTAGGAAAGAGCTATCATCATGAAACGTTCAGATCACTTACAACTCAATAGATTCTACCTTCCTGTAGCGTTTCAGCCTAATTGGACCTTGTTTTCACACAAATGGACCCAGAATGATGTGAAATTGTGCTTCGTGCAACATAATTCTGGGTGCCATTTACAAACCATAAGTGCTAATGACTCCATTCCTTTTTGTGTTTGTAGGGGCTGTTGATTGGAGTACATTAAAACAAACCTGATCTCTCTAGGACATTCAGAAGCCAAGTTATAAGCCCACAAAGGTGTAACTGGACTACTTCTTTAAAGTGACACCAGGCCCGGTGACCTTTGGGACATGGTTTTACCCCCTATAGGAATGTGCGATCATCTTGAAACGTTCAGATCCCTTACAACTCAATAGATTCTACCTTCTTGTAGCGTTTCAGCCTGATTGGACCTTGTTTTCACACAAATGGACCCAGAATGATGTGAAATTGTGCTTCGTGCAACATAATTCTGGGTGCCATTTACAAACCTTAAGTGCTAATGAATCCATTCCTTTTTGAGGTTGTAGGGGCTGTTGATTGGAGTACACTAAAACAAACCTGATTTCTCTAGGACATTCAGAAGCCAAGTTATAAGCCCTCAAAGGTGTAACTGGACTACTTCTTTAAAGTGACACCAGGCCCGGTGACCTTTGGGACATGGTTTGACCCCCTATAGGAATGTGCGATCATCATGAAACGTTCAGATCACTTACAACTCAATAGATTCTACCTTCTTGTAACGTTTCAGCCTGATTGGACCTTGTTTCCACACAAATGAACCCAGAATGATGTGAAATTGTGCTTCGTGCAACATAATTCTGGGTGCCATTTAAAAACCATAAGTGCTAATGACTCCATTTCTTTTTGAGGTTGTAGGGGCTGTTGATTGGAGTACACTAAAACAAACCTGATCTCTGTAGGACATTCAGAAGCCAAGTTATAAGCCCTCAAAGCTGTAAATGGACTACTTCTTTAAAGTGACACCAGGCCCGGTGACCTTTGGGACATGGTTTGACCCCCTATAGGAATGTGCGATCATCATGAAACGTTCAGATCACTTACAACTCAATAGATTCTACCTTCTTGTAACGTTTCAGCCTGATTGGACCTTGTTTTCACACAAATGAACCCAGAATGATGTGAAATTGTGCTTAGTGCAGCATAATTCTGGGTGCCATTTACAAACCATAAGTGCTAATGACTCCATTCCTTTTTGTGGTTGTAGGGGCTGTTGGTTGGAGTACATTAAAACAAACCTGATCTCTCTAGGACATTCAGAAGCCAGGTTATAAGCCCACAAATGTGTAACTTGACTGCTTTAAATTGACACCAGATCCGGTGACCTTTGGGACATGGTTTGACCCCCTTAGGAAAGTGCTATCATCATGAAACGTTCAGATCACTTACAACTCAATAGATTCTACCTTCTTGTAACGTTTCAGCCTGATTGGACCTTGTTTTCACACAAATGCACCCAGAATGATGTGAAATTGTGCTTCGTGCAACATAATTCTGGGTGCCATTTACAAACCTTAAGTGCTAATGACTCCATTCCTTTTTGAGGTTGTAGGGGCTGTTGAATGGAGTACACTAAAACAAACCTGATCTCTCTACGACATTCAGAAGCCAAGTTATAAGCCCACAAATGTGTAACTGTACTACTTCTTTAAATTGACACCAGATCCGGTGACCTTTGGGACATGGTTTGACCCCCTTATGCTATCATCATGAAACGTTCAGATCACTTACAACTCAATAGATTCTACCTTCTTGTAGCGTTTCAGCCTGTTTGGACCTTGTTTTCACACAAATGAACCCAGAATGATGTGAAATTGTGCTTTGTGCAACATAATTCTGGGTGCCATTTACAAACCTTAAGTGCTAATGACTCCATTCCTTTTTGAGGTTGTAGGGGCTGTTGATTGGAGTACACTAAAACAAACCTGATCTCTCTAGGACATTCAGAAGCCAAGTTATAAGCCCTCAAAGGTGTAACTGGACTACTTCTTTAAAGTGACACCAGGCCCGGTGACCTTTGGGACATGGTTTGACCCCCTATAGGAATGTGCGATCATCATGAAACGTTCAGATCACTTACAACTCAATAGATTCTACCTTCTTGTAACGTTTCAGCCTGATTGGACCTTGTTTCCACACAAATGAACCCAGAATGATGTGAAATTGTGCTTCGTGCAACATAATTCTGGGTGCCATTTAAAAACCATAAGTGCTAATGACTCCATTTCTTTTTGAGGTTGTAGGGGCTGTTGATTGGAGTACACTAAAACAAACCTGATCTCTGTAGGACATTCAGAAGCCAAGTTATAAGCCCTCAAAGCTGTAAATGGACTACTTCTTTAAAGTGACACCAGGCCCGGTGACCTTTGGGACATGGTTTGACCCCCTATAGGAATGTGCGATCATCATGAAACGTTCAGATCACTTACAACTCAATAGATTCTACCTTCTTGTAACGTTTCAGCCTGATTGGACCTTGTTTTCACACAAATGAACCCAGAATGATGTGAAATTGTGCTTAGTGCAGCATAATTCTGGGTGCCATTTACAAACCATAAGTGCTAATGACTCCATTCCTTTTTGTGGTTGTAGGGGCTGTTGGTTGGAGTACATTAAAACAAACCTGATCTCTCTAGGACATTCAGAAGCCAGGTTATAAGCCCACAAATGTGTAACTTGACTGCTTTAAATTGACACCAGATCCGGTGACCTTTGGGACATGGTTTGACCCCCTTAGGAAAGTGCTATCATCATGAAACGTTCAGATCACTTACAACTCAATAGATTCTACCTTCTTGTAACGTTTCAGCCTGATTGGACCTTGTTTTCACACAAATGCACCCAGAATGATGTGAAATTGTGCTTCGTGCAACATAATTCTGGGTGCCATTTACAAACCTTAAGTGCTAATGACTCCATTCCTTTTTGAGGTTGTAGGGGCTGTTGATTGGAGTACACTAAAACAAACCTGATCTCTCTAGGACATTCAGAAGCCAAGTTATAAGCCCTCAAAGGTGTAACTGGACTACTTCTTTAAAGTGACACCAGGCCCGGTGACCTTTGGGACATGGTTTGACCCCCTATAGGAATGTGCGATCATCATGAAACGTTCAGATCACTTACAACTCAATAGATTCTACCTTCTTGTAACGTTTCAGCCTGATTGGACCTTGTTTCCACACAAATGAACCCAGAATGATGTGAAATTGTGCTTCGTGCAACATAATTCTGGGTGCCATTTAAAAACCATAAGTGTTAATGACTCCATTTCTTTTTGAGGTTGTAGGGGCTGTTGATTGGAGTACACTAAAACAAACCTGATCTCTGTAGGACATTCAGAAGCCAAGTTATAAGCCCTCAAAGCTGTAAATGGACTACTTCTTTAAAGTGACACCAGGCCCGGTGACCTTTGGGACATGGTTTGACCCCCTACAGGAATGTGCGATCATCATAAAACGTTCAGATCACTTACAAATCAATAGATTCTACCTTCTTGTAACGTTTCAGCCTGATTGGACCTTGTTTTCACACAAATGAACCCAGAATGATGTGAAATTGTGCTTAGTGCAGCATAATTCTGGGTGCCATTTACAAACCATAAGTGCTAATGACTCCATTCCTTTTTGTGGTTGTAGCGGCTGTTGATTGGAGTATACTAAAACAAAGCTGATCTCTCTAGGACATTCAGAAGCCAAGTTATGAGCCCACAAAGGTGTAACTGGACTACTTCTTTAAATTGACACCAGATCCGGGGACCTTTGGGACATGGTTTGACCCCCTCTGGAAAGTGCTATCATCATGAAATTTTCAGATCACTTACAACTCAATAGATTCTACCTTCCTGTAACATTTCAGCCTGATTGGACCTTGTTTTCACACAAATGAACCCTGAATTATGTGAAATTGTGCTTCGTGCAACATAATTCTGGGTGCCATTTAAAAACCATAAGTGCTAATGACTCCATTCCTTTTTGTGGTTGTAGGGGCTGTTGATTGGAGTACACTAAAACAAACCTGATCTCTCTAGGACATTCAGAAGCCAAGTTATAAGCCCACAAATGTGTAACTGAACTACTTCTTTAAATTGACACCAGATCCGGTGACCTTTGGGACATGGTTTGACCCCCTTAGGAAAGCGCTATCATCATGAAACGTTCAGATCACTTACAACTCAATAGATTCTACCTTCCTGTAACGTTTCAGCCTGATTGGACCTTGTTTTCACACAAATGGACCCAGAATGATGTGAAATTGTGCTTCGTGCAACATAATCCTGGGTGCCATTTACAAACCATAAGTGCTAATGACTCCATTCCTTTTTGTGGTTGTAGGGGCTGTTGATTGGAGTACACTAAAACAAACCTGATCTCTCTAGGACATTCAGAAGCCAAGTTATAAGCCCACAAATGTGTAACTGTACTACTTCTTTAAATTGACACCAGATCCGGTGACCTTTGGGACATGGTTTGACCCCCTTAGGAAAGATCTATCATCATGAAATGTTCAGATCACTTACAACTCAATAGATTCTACCTTCCTGTAACGTTTCAGCCTAATTGGACCTTGTTTTCACACAAATGGACCCAGAATGATGTGAAATTGTGCTTCGTGCAGCATAATTCTGGGTGCCATTTACAAACCATAAGTGCTAATGACTCCATTCCTTTTTGTGGTTGTAGGGGCTGTTGATTGGAGTACACTAAAACAAACCTGATCTCTCTAGGACATTCAGAAGCCAAGTTATAAGCCCTCAAAGGTGTAACTGGACTACTTCTTTAAAGTGACACCAGGCCCGGTGACCTTTGGGACATGGTTTGACCCCCTATAGGAATGTGCGATCATCATGAAACGTTCAGATCACTTACAACTCAATAGATTCTACCTTCTTGTAACGTTTCAGCCTGATTGGACCTTGTTTCCACACAAATGAACCCAGAGTGATGTGAAATTGTGCTTCGTGCAACATAATTCTGGGTGCCATTTAAAAACCATAAGTGCTAATGACTCCATTTCTTTTTGAGGTTGTAGGGGCTGTTGATTGGAGTACACTAAAACAAACCTGATCTCTGTAGGACATTCAGAAGCCAAGTTATAAGCCCTCAAAGCTGTAAATGGACTACTTCTTTAAAGTGACACCAGGCCCGGTGACCTTTGGGACATGGTTTGACCCCCTATAGGAATGTGCGATCATCATGAAACGTTCAGATCACTTACAACTCAATAGATTCTACCTTCTTGTAACGTTTCAGCCTGATTGGACCTTGTTTTCACACAAATGAACCCAGAATGATGTGAAATTGTGCTTAGTGCAGCATAATTCTGGGTGCCATTTACAAACCATAAGTGCTAATCACTCCATTCCTTTTTGTGGTTGTAGCGGCTGTTGATTGGAGTATACTAAAACAAAGCTGATCTCTCTAGGACATTCAGAAGCCAAGTTATGAGCCCACAAAGGTGTAACTGGACTACTTCTTTAAATTGACACCAGATCCAGGGACCTTTGGGACATGGTTTGACCCCCTCTGGAAAGTGCTATCATCATGAAATTTTCAGATCACTTACAACTCAATAGATTCTACCTTCCTGTAACATTTCAGCCTGATTGGACCTTGTTTTCACACAAATGAACCCTGAATTATGTGAAATTGTGCTTCGTGCAACATAATTCTGGGTGCCATTTAAAAACCATAAGTGCTAATGACTCCATTCCTTTTTGTGGTTGTAGGGGCTGTTGATTGGAGTACACTAAAACAAACCTGATCTCTCTAGGACATTCAGAAGCCAAGTTATAAGCCCACAAATGTGTAACTGAACTACTTCTTTAAATTGACACCAGATCCGGTGACCTTTGGGACATGGTTTGACCCCCTTAGGAAAGCGCTATCATCATGAAACGTTCAGATCACTTACAACTCAATAGATTCTACCTTCCTGTAACGTTTCAGCCTGATTGGACCTTGTTTTCACACAAATGGACCCAGAATGATGTGAAATTGTGCTTCGTGCAACATAATCCTGGGTGCCATTTACAAACCATAAGTGCTAATGACTCCATTCCTTTTTGTGGTTGTAGGGGCTGTTGATTGGAGTACACTAAAACAAACCTGATCTCTCTAGGACATTCAGAAGCCAAGTTATAAGCCCACAAATGTGTAACTGTACTACTTCTTTAAATTGACACCAGATCCGGTGACCTTTGGGACATGGTTTGACCCCCTTAGGAAAGATCTATCATCATGAAACGTTCAGATCACTTACAACTCAATAGATTCTACCTTCCTGTAACGTTTCAGCCTAATTGGACCTTGTTTTCACACAAATGGACCCAGAATGATGTGAAATTGTGCTTCGTGCAGCATAATTCTGGGTGCCATTTACAAACCATAAGTGCTAATGACTCCATTCCTTTTTGTGGTTGTAGGGGCTGTTGATTGGAGTACATTAAAACAAACCTGATCTCTCTAGGACATTCAGAAGCCAAGTTATAAGCCCACAAATGTGTAACTGGACTACTTCTTTAAATTGACAACAGATCCGGTGACCTTTGGGACATGGTTTGACCCCCTCTGGAAAGTGCTATCATCATGAAACATTCAGATCACTTACAACTCAATAGATTCTACCTTCCTGTAACGTTTCAGCCTGATTGGACCTTGTTTTCACACAAATGGACCCAGAATGATGTGAAATTGTGCTTCGTGCAACATAATTCTGGGTGCCATTTACAAACCATAAGTGCTAATGACTCCATTCCTTTTTGTGGTTGTAGGGGCTGTTGATTGGAGTACACTAAAACAAACCTAACCTCTCTAGGACATTCAGAAGCCAAGTTATAAGCCCACAAAGGTGTAACTGGACTACTTCTTTAAAGTGACACCAGGCCCGGTGACCTTTGGGACATGGTTTTACCCCCTATAGGAATGTGCGATCATCTTGAAAAGTTCAGATCACTTACAACTGAATAGATTCTACCTTCTTGTAGCGTTTCAGCCTGATTGGACCTTGTTTTCACACAAATGGACCCAGAATGATGTGAAATTGTGCTTCGTGCAATATAATTCTGGGTGCCATTTACAAACCTTAAGTGCTAATGACTCCATTCCTTTTTGAGGTTGTAGGGGTTGTTGATTGGAGTACACTTAAAAAAACCTGATCTCTCTACGACATTCAGAAGCCAAGTTATAAGCCCACAAATGTGTAACTGTACTACTTCTTTAAATTGACACCAGATCCGGTGACCTTTGGGACATGGTTTGACCCCCTTAGGAAAGAGCTATCATCATGAAACGTTCAGATCACTTACAACTCAATAGATTCTACCTTCCTGTAACGTTTCAGCCTAATTGGACCTTGTTTTCACACAAATGGACCCAGAATGATGTGAAATTGTGCTTCGTGCAACATAATTCTGGGTGCCATTTACAAACCATAAGTGCTAATGACTCCATTCCTTTTTGTGGTTGTAGGGGCTGTTGATTGGAGTACACTAAAACAAACCTAACCTCTCTAGGACATTCAGAAGCCAAGTTATAAGCCCACAAAGGTGTAACTGGACTACTTCTTTAAAGTGACACCAGGCCCGGTGACCTTTGGGACATGGTTTTACCCCCTATAGGAATGTGCGATCATCTTGAAATGTTCAGATCACTTACAACTCAATAGATTCTACCTTCTTGTAGCGTTTCAGCCTGATTGGACCTTGTTTTCACACAAATGGACCCAGAATGATGTGAAATTGTGCTTCGTGCAATATAATTCTGGGTGCCATTTACAAACCTTAAGTGCTAATGACTCCATTCCTTTTTGAGGTTGTAGGGGTTGTTGATTGGAGTACACTAAAACAAACCTGATCTCTCTAGGACATTCAGAAGCCAAGTTATAAGCCCTCAAAGCTGTAAATGGACTACTTCTTTAAAGTGACACCAGGCCCGGTGACCTTTGGGACATGGTTTGACCCCCTATAGGAATGTGCGATCATCATGAAACGTTCAGATCACTT